>NW_007578110.1:28929-159686 GCF_000690725.1 Stegastes partitus | reverse complement strand
ACCTATTTGTAGTTCAACAAATTGTCTACCAAAATGTCAAAAAAATTTGATAACAGAAATATATTAAGAGTACATCACATTCTCGAGAATAAACAAATAAATTCTGACGTGACTCGTCAAGTCCAGCAGAGCCGGTTGACTCTTGTTCCCACCCCCAGGATGAGGGACACACCCCCTGTGCAGCGACGTCTTCAAACCCTTCATGTGTCAACTTATTCACGTAGCACTCCATCTGTAAAAAAAAAAAAAAACATACACAGATCCTCCTCAACCCCCACTGTGAGCTCCTCCATGCCCAGGAGAGAGAGGGCAAAACTCCCTCAGTGTGACAGGCTCCTTCTCCGTGCAGTCCCCAGGTGGGTTATCCTCTGAAAGCAAGCTCCAGGAACATCACTCCTCCCCCCTTCATCCCATCACAGGGGAGCAGACAGAGACAGGGCAACATTTTGCACTTCTTTCATCTTGGCACAGGTGCCTCAACCTGCAGTCTGGCCAGATGTGGGTTCATGGAAAGGATGCCGACAAAGGCCGCACATGGCCTTAACCGGAGAGTTATCGGGTACCTTCTTCTTCCACTTACCCTGCCGCCCATCAGCCAACATTAAGTCAAGATCGAGAGAATTCATTACAAATCAACCCCTCGCCCCATTTCCTATGCCCCCACCCAAACCCTGCTCAAACTGCTTGCATCCTGTAATCCGACAGATTAATGGCAGAGCATGAAATGTGGCGTTTACGTCGACAAAAGTTAAATGTTGTAGGAAGGGAGGGGCGGGCAGGCTTTGGCGTGTGGATTACGCCCTGCGAAACCCCCTTAATGCCAGTATAATTTGATGGAGCTGCCAATTTGCTGTATGCGCACTCTCTCTGCCCCACTTCTTATTTCTCCTCCCCCCAAACCAAAGCCGACTTTGCTACAACACTTCTGAGGAGGATCTGAAGTTTGGAGAGGCGGAGATACACACTGGGAGGAGGGACGAGCAGCCACAGATCCTGCCTGGGATCCCTACCTCCCCCCAAGCTTAGGATCACAGCGCTAATGTCATTGCAGACTTTATGTTACGTCTGGATTTGCATAATGTACCAGTACCCTGTGAGTCAAAGGTACTACAGGTGCTTACTGAGAAAGTAATACCTGGTTAAACATGTACTATTGGTTCACCTTGAAGTTGTTTTTTTGTAGCATTTTAATATCCTAGCAATTAACAAACAAATTCAAGAACCTTAAACACCAAATCAACATATTACTCAGTGGCATGAATTACGCTGATTAAAGTGCATAAGTACCATTCGTATAATGCTGGAGGTATAACCTATTGTTACTTCTGATTGCAGCTTCTCAAATGCATCTTGTTCATACATGTCTATAAATCTGCTTAGAAATTCAAAGTTTAGAATTCTGCAGTCATGGCAGCGTGCCTGTGAAGGGCTGTACCAAGGCACAGCAGTACTTTGAGCTAATGCCATGCATACTGACAATGAGAATGCTAACATGCTGCTGTTTAGCAGAGACAATATTCACAGTGATTGCCCGCCTTAGTTTAGTCTGTCTGCATTTTATTATAAACTAAATTCCTGAACAAACTAAAAGCAGAAATTTTAAATGACAATAGTGTTGCTCGAAGACATGAGGATTCATCCTAAGAGGGACATCAATGTCTGGTTGTGTTTGTGTCAAACCATGGGACCAAGGACCTGAAACCTCCTCCTAGCATTGCTTTTTGTGAAGACGCCAAAGTTAGATCCAAGATTCCATCCCCAGAGGAATCACAGCAGTGGTAACACAGGAAGAATCTGTGGCGACACATAAACTTTGTACAGAAAAAGTTAGTTGTGCAAGCGATTCATGTTAAAGTTTTAATGTGATCTATGTTTTTAAAAAAAAAAAAAAAAGAAAACACACCCAAGTTTGTATTACAAGAGGATTCATTCAGGAACTATGATGCTTTCTTTCTGATTTGAGAGATGACGTGTTTTGGTATCTCCTCTATACCAAAAGTCATGTAACATACCAAACAGAGGAACAATGTCCCTGCGTCATTGTACAATTATCTTCTTAGCCAAGAAACATTGCAGTCTTTTAAACTTTCATATAGACTTTACAGGAAAAGAGGTAGATCTCCACCTATTTTCCTGCTTTTTTTTTGTTGAACTGTCCTCTATCTTGACCTCAGGCAAATATGTTATATAGAGTCTGAGTTATTTTATTCTATTCTTTCATCATCACAAGCTGTAGAGCTCAGTGTATTTGGGAGCCACGGTTTTCAGCTTTGGTAGATTTAGTAACGTATGAGACCCTTTGACAAATTAATGTCTCAAAATTGTTCTCGAAATAAGTAACAATGTGAAACACTTTTTCAGACCATGGAGAGAAGTGTTAATGTTGAGATTCCTACAGCATTTAATGACAAATTGGTACAGCTGATGTTGCTACATCTGCTCTGCTCTGTTTGCGTGTTTCATCCAAAGACCTCTGGATCATAGTCTTTTTGCGACCCCTCCCTCTGCTATTAGAGAAGGAGGTAGACGCAAGATCAGAGTAGAAAGTTAACAAATGTACATTAATTAAAGATGAAACTGAATAAATGTGAGACTGTCTCAAAGCTGCTGAAGGTCAGCAAAAAGTAAATGGGATGGGGAAATCAAGGAACACTGCTTAGCTTTAAGAGAAAAAATAGAAGAGTAACATGAAATAAAAGTGGCTCATCTTGATTTTCTGTGGATCCCAGTCAGCTTTTAACCCTGTGAACTCCAAAACCTCTTTTAAAATATACCAAAATTACATCATTTTAAAGATTTTTTTCAACTTCCTGAAGGTCCTTGAACAAATTTTGCATGTTGTGCAGTTCTGTCAGAAAAATTAACACATTTAAGCTGAAAATTGTGATCCTCAACAAAATCACCTAATTTAGTTTATTTACAATTGACAAAATAAGAAGTTTATACTCATCAGATTTTGAGCCCCTCACGATAGCTGTGAAGCAACCAAGCTCCAACGATAGAACAAAATTTCAGGGACTTTTTAGTTAAACTGGGCTGAACATTTTCCCACACATGGTTTATTTCATGTTAGGTATTTAGCTTCATGTTGTTTGTCCTGCATTTTTTTGTACTAGTTTATTAAAACTTTATAAAAAGGCATTTATTTTACGCTAAAGCTCAGCTTGGGTCAGCTGCTCTGGATAAAGCAGTTGTGGAAGCTCTTGCAGACTTCTATTCAGGAACTGGTAATAAGAAAACCAAAGTAGTGTCTCTTCCTTGACTGAGTAATTTACACTAATTTATTAGTCTGTCTTAAACTACTTCACGAGTTGTTCTGCCTTAAATTGTATGAACTGGTATTCTAAGGCATCTGGGGGACTGCTGCAGATTTTTAGTCAGTTAAGTTTGTGTTTTGACAACAGAGAGAATCCAGATGGTTGTTGTGTTCGGGACAGGAGTGGACTGCCTCCTAAAGAGAACATCAGGAAGGCTTTGAGAAATAGTGTATTTTGTTGTCTTCTCTGAGTTTAATCAGTCAGTGTCAAACCCTGCCCAGCAGTTTTCATTGTTTGCTCAGAAGCACCTATCCAAAAGTAGGTAGTTTTTCTTCTCCGAAAATGACCCAGAAAGACATCCTACATGGCGGTTCCTGCGGTTGGAACACACAGAAAGGTGTGAGCTTTGGTATAATAGCCCCAGAGTTGTGGCAATTACTCTGGAATAAGCTGATTGCACTGTGACATTCTTTTCTTTTACAAATAATATGACAAGTCAGGTTCAATTATGATCGATAAGCAAAGCAGGAAACAAAACCAGCAATGTCTATGTGATATAGAGTGAGTGGTCCAGGTATTACCCGTGTTGCGGGAAGCGCGTGTGTGTAGGTGTGTGTGTGTGTGTGTGAGTGTGGTATGACATTCATAGTCCACAAGACTACTTTTACCTCTCGAATTGTGCCATGATCAGGACATGGTTGTCTAAGCTAATCACACACAAACACACACATACCAGCAGTTCAATGAGCGTTTGTGTGTGTGTGTGTGTGTGTGTGTGTGTCTGACACAAGTAGAGGCAGGTCAGATTCAATCAAAGCGGTGTAGTCCTGTTCTCTGGCTCACCACATCCCACCTCCCTGAAATAATACTCATAATTCATGGGGAGGAAGAGGAGGGAAGTGGGAGGGCGGGAGGAGTTTGCTCTTTAGCATCATTCAAAGGACATTTCCAAACTATCGCTCAAAATGACAGAGGGAAGCATGGGGGTGTGCGAGGAAAGGACGGGGGGGTGTATACACGAGGAACAATCACACTCATTCACACCTCCGTCGTCAATCCCTTCATCCCCACATCCCTCCCCCATCTGAGTCCGCCAATTAATCGCAGTGAAAACATGTCTGATTGAATCTTTTCAAGCAAATCCTCAGGCTTGGGCTTTTGTTGGTCCACTCCTTGTCAACATCCATTAAAACAGGCCTTTAATGCTCCCGCCCTGGCCATCTTCCCCACAAAATATGGAGTGAGAGTTGGGGGCGGGAGGGGGGGGGCAGGCTTGCTGGGGGGATGGAGGACAAAAACCTCCGGTGCAGACTGATCCCACTGTCTTCAACTTTAATCAACTGTATGCCAGGCCCCTCTTCATCCTCTCTCTCTCTCTTTCAGTTCCTCTCACTGTCTCTCTTTCCTTCTCTCTCCGTCTCGCTCTCTCTCTTCCTCTGTCTGCCCAATAATGGGCTGTTTGTAATGCAGGAGGCGAGCTCCACATCAATCATTCGCCCCAGTTTTCACCCCCCTCCCTCCCCATCACCACCACCGTTGCCGCCGCCACCACCACCTCGTCCTCCGCTGCAATAAATATGCAAATGAGTCGGAGCCAGTCATTGGTAATTTCAAGCTCGGCTCACTAGTGTTAAAAAAGGACACAAATGTATTAATTGCCGGCGGCCGGAGGAATCCCATTTTCTGTGGGCATTGATTACAAAATTGGTGTGAGCAGCTTTTTTTTTTAAAGTTAAGGCTGACTGTATGATGTGTGGGTGATTGGAAGATGGAGAATGGCAAAGATAGGGTTGGTGATGTCACATGCACATAACCCCAGTGTTTATCATCTGTAGCGATACATCAGACTGGGGTGGAGGTCAACTTCTCTCACACACCGCAAGCAGCAGAAATGTGGGGAGTATGTATTCGTGGCCTTTTGTCATTATTTCTGGACTACGTTCAGACTGCGGGGCAGGCACACATGCACTGACAAAAGATGCGAGCCCAAAACACTGCCCCTGCTCTCAGTAAACAGGGAATGTGCACACTTGCTTCACAGCTGGCTATACTAATGTGAGATTATGTCGCGTGGAGACCCAATTATCCACAATTGATCCCAAACACCTCCTACTACAGCTCTGAGAGCAGCTGTGTGTGTGTGTGTTTTGTTGTTACACAGCACTTACCTTCCATAAGGGAGAACCCACACGGACAGTCCCGCAAAATGCAGTGGGGGGAAACACCAGGGGAGGCGAAATGTTTCCCTTCAAGGTTAAAGGATCATTTGAATTATTTTCAAGCTGGGTCTTATTGCTCCAGTTTTCACCATCTTGACAGCTGATTGGGTTGGAAATTTCCTCACTTGTTTTGAAAAGCTTTGTATTGCTTGTGCAATATAAGAAAATGTCTAAGAGAGCAAAGTAGCAGAGCATTATGGTGGTGTCCTGAACTGCTCTTAGAATCCCAGCACCTGTAATGTGTCCATTCTCATCCATTCCTGCAAATATTCTAACACTCATGCAATACAGAGTTTCATTGATATTGTGTGTTTAGTCGCGCAGGGATTATCTTATTGTGTAGCATTACAAAAGACATGCATACCGGACAGTAATAACATAGCAGAATTCAATCACATTTATTAGAATTACAGTTATTGTAATGCAGCAAGTACACATGTTATACCTTTCTTGATAGTATTTAGTTTAATATGTGATGGAATAACTGCTTTGTCTTTGAAGTGCTGCCTTTTTTTGACCAGGGGGGCTTTTGGACCCAGCAACATAACACTGACAGTATATTGTAAAAGGTGATTTATGAACAAAAACAGTTTTTGAGCGAAAGCAAGGCTGGCTGGGAAGTGGCTGGCTGGAGATGTTCAGCAGGTAATGGCACAAAGAGTTCAGTGTGGAAGTGAAGGCTTGAGCGTGTGAAACACTGGAGTACAGGTGAGGTGAATTGGCAATGAGGCACACAGGAGGATCTACACATGGAGATGGGGGGAAAACAAAACCAAAGAACAACCTAAACACAGAACATGATAGTGGAATAAAGCAGATATTTCACCTCAACCCAAAGGTTTCAGATTTGTACCTGTTGTAAATCAGTACTTTGACGCCACAAGTTACATGTGTCCAGTGGGAACAGTCTCATTGGCTGCAGATGTTTTTAATTTGCTCATGATTATATGAGAGGAATACCACATGTGGTGGAAACAGACTTTTAGACTGACAATGTTTCACAGTTTAAACCAGTCATTGGTCTGCAAGAACCCATCTGAGAGCCTCACTGAATGCTCCTTCACAACACAGTTCATCACAACTGTAAGAGCAATTTACTGCTAAAACCTTTGTGAAATAAATACGGCTTAAACAGCATGAAGACAGTGAATTGTTTTGGTATTCATAGCTGGTTCTTAGGTTATGGACTTAGATGTCTGTAAAATCAACTGTCACCCAGAATTTGTAGCCTTCATGTCTCTCCATCAGGTGACTTCTGGGCTGTTTGTTTCTTTTCCTCCTACAACTATCTTTTGAATCTTAAACTAAGGTTGGGCTCCTTTATGGGCTCATTGTTAACTGCTTGTTATTATTTGACATATCTATGATTAGGGGCTGCAAGGTGCATCGGTGGTTAGCATCGTTGCCTCGCTGCAAGAAGGTTCGTGTCTCGGTGAGGACACCCGGGATCTTTCTGTTTGGAGTTGCATGTTCTCCCCGTGCAGCGTGGGTTCTCTCCAGGTTCTCCAACTTCCTCCCACGCAGTCCAAAAACATGTTGAGGTTAATTGGTGATTCTAAATTGTCTGTGTGTGTGAATGTGAGTGTGCTTTTTGTCTATAAATGTAGGCCTGTGATAGAGTGGTGACCTGTCCAGGGTGTCCCCTGCCTTCACCCTGAGTCAGCTGGGATAGGCTCCAACCCCCCAAAACCCTAGTGAGGATTAAGCTTTGTATAGATAATGGATGGATATCTGTGATCTATTTCTTGTGTTTCTCGATAGAGGTTCGGAGATTAAGGCAACAGAATTGTGGGTCAAATGCGGTTAAAGCAAAGTGAGAATGACAAATAGAAATATAAGTTATCACTCACATACATATGCACAAACAGAATTGCAAACTGTCAGTCATCTGGCTATCTAGTGTGTGTGGTTGCTAATAAAGAAAGTGCATGCAATATGCATCCTTATGTGTGCATATATATGCATAATGTGCCTTTGAATGTATTGCTGTGGAGTCTATTTTAGTTTATGCCTGCCTGTCTGGACTCCACGGTGAATATGTTTGCCCTGCCACAAACCCCAAGTACTGCAAATGAATCTTGCTTTAGTGCTATCAACGCAGGGCAACCTCATCCATGAGTTGAACACATACTGTATACACACACACGTGCGCCACAATAATAATAAAAATAATAAATCGACACGGGTCCGAGATGGTGTCCAAGGAATCTCATCTCCCCATAAATTATAGCCATAAACTTTTGCCGCCACGCATCCTAATTAATTCTCGTGCTGTTACACAAAAGGAAATGTCGAGTGACAAATGGGCGCAGGACTTGAAAGCTGCCAGGTCTGCAAAACATTTTCCACTCCAATTTATAAGCAATTTTACTGTAAATCATCAACCAGAACTGGCTACTTTAAGCGGTAAGCGGAGCGATGAGGGACAGAGAGAGAGAAAAAGACGAGGCGGGGGAAGTGGATGGCGAGGGATTGTGGGAGGCACTGGACAAAAGAGAGAAGATATAAATACAAATGAGAAATAGAATATTTACCATGTCATTATATGTTACATTTTAAATTTGTAAGACCAAATTGTAAATATAATCTTGCATAAATTGAGATCTAGAGTGTATAATAGTACGTCTCTCTTTCTTTTCTGCTTGAAAGTTTTCTCGAATTTGGAATAAAAATTATCGGTACCCTGCCATTTAAAAAAACAAAAACAAAACACAATGGTCCCTGCAATACCTTGAACTGAAAAGTGGTTGCCATCTACTGTTCCTTTGCTTCTGTCAATGTAACACTAGTTCAAATAATACAACAATTAAATGGCACCGACAGAATCTGGGAACCTTAAACCTTGAATTGGTGTCTTCTCCCAGCTGCCAGTTTCAGCTCTTTTCCCCAGTTGTAGTAACATCAGGACTCATAGCAGGACACGTTAAAACAGGCTGTGTTTTCTTCCTAGCCGTTCATGGGTCATTTAAATAGATATGTGTTTGTTGGAGGAGCCACGACCTATGACTGAGACAGACCTCTTTGACACAAGGCTGGATGTTTTATCCAGTACACCTTCTTCTGGTCTTATTGTATCCAGCACTGATTCAAAGCACCCTATGTCAAACAGCCCCATGACACACATCAGCATCCTCCATCTTTAACGGCGGGAATGGTATTATTTTCTTTGAAAGCTTCATTTTATCTACTATGAACATAGAGTGGACGGGACTTACCAAAACATTTTTAATTTTGTTTCATCTCTCCAAAGGACATTCTTCCAGAAGCATTGGGGCCTCACTTTGTGAACAACAGGCTTCTTTATGTTTCAAATGTGGGGTTTTCCTGGCTCTTCTTCCATGGAGCCTTTTCATTCAGAAAACAATATACATTGCAACCAGACAGTGTTGTATCTTGATTTCTGATGCCAGCTTGTATGTGTTTTTCTTGCCTTTTTTCTCCTTCATTTTTCTCATCATTTCATTTGTTCCATCTGGGGTCTTTTCCTCTTGCAGCTACATCCAAAGATGTTGGCCTAAATGTCCTGACAATATTTGCAATGATTGTAACAGAAATATCAAAGCTTGTAGGCTACCTTGGCCATGCTTGGCCTTGGATTGTCATTTTGCACATGTTCAATGTGGTGCACACAATTTGTCCCATGAGTGTCCCCAAAATCTCTGTATCAAATGGTACAAAGTTGGCATAATCAGAACGACGACAATAATATGAATAAGTTTCATTTTAACCATTCGTAATGCAGAACAACCAAGAGGTAATCAAAGCAGGGAGCTCTTTAATGCTGCATGCAAGGCAGTGATGGAGCACTCCCTCTAAATGCAGCATAAAAACTAAGTCTAAGGCTTAAATGTTCATTAAGTCCGACAATGAAGAGTGACAACTTATACTGTAATATTTATGCACTGCCAATAGCTTCTTCTTCTTCTTTTTTGTTTTGTCTTCGTGTTTATGTTTTTATTACTTTGAGGAACAGTATATTGAGTGTAGAGTTGAGAGTTTGGCCCATAGAATGCATATGCTCTGTAAAGTCCAGACATTTTTCGAACACAGGTAATGAACTTGGCCTGTTGTTGGTGTGAGAGTGGTCTTACACAGAATGGTCTGGCTGCACCTCATTATCATTCTGCTATAGGGAAAAATGTTTGGGCTTGTTTTTATTTCTTAAAACCAATCCCAATTGTACTGGCTGCAGCAGAGCAAAGGATGCAGGGACAGGGTTACTGCAAAATAGTGATGGGGGACATTTGCATGCAGGTAGGTGAGTCATTGAAATGGCTGGTTTACAAAAAGAAAAAGACTTGCAGGGCACTCTTACTGCAAGCAAATGTTTCTCAGTGTGGTACTTTGCTAGTATGGAGGCTGTTGTTGTTGTTTCCTATGGTAAAGGGGATTTTAGTATGTAGTAATACATAGATAGCAGAAAGGGAGGAGAAATCCGTTTGAGATGCATGGCCAATGGTGGACTTAGAGCTGCAGCCTACATCTGGTGAGTCAGACTAGTCCTAGAGCAAAGCTCACAATTCACTGAGATCACTTGGATCTAATTTGGTACATTTGGTCAGTAGCTGCTGAAGCATCTTGCTCTGGAGCTTTGACTTGAACTGATGTGCATGACATTGCCAATGCAAAAGAAGGGGGCAGATCATTGAATGAAAAAAACACATAAGTAGACTGTCACGCCAAATGGTAAGTCAGTGTTTCGAACTAGTGTGTAAGTTCTTCCCGTGTTAGCTGCAGTGGTTGTTAAGCAGGATGTATCATTACAGGGTTAAGCTGAACTGACTATACCACACATAAGGGCTGCAGCCTCAATGGAGGATTGTAAGAACTGTGAATGGGTGCTTGTGCTTTCATATTTCTGATGGCAACATAGAATGAAGTAAAGGAAAGGCTCTCAGTAGTCGCTCTGCACAAATAAATGTATATGAACACAATAATTGTACAGGGGTAGTTTCCTATTCAGTAGTAAGACCCTGCAAAATATTATTACCTATATGTGACTCCACTGCTATAAATCTTGGTGTAAAGCTTGTTGCCACACTGTATCGCAAAGTAAATAAAAAAATGTAAACACAGTTACTGGGGTGATATTATATCAACATATGGGCATCTGACATTCAACTATAAAGCAAAACCTACATCGTAGATACCTGCATAGATCTCATTTGGTTCCCTGCTTGCTTATGCTGGCCTTCCTCTGTGTCCACAATCTGAAGATCAGAGGCTAAATATGTTGGTGACTTTTGAAATAAATCTACCAGGAATGGCTGCTTGCCCTTTTGGTGTGCTGTGCCAATGAAGCCCTGACGTCTATCTGAGCAGAGTGTACCCATTATATGTGATTACTCTAAGTTTTGGAAACTGATTAGCTACTCATTTTATAAAACACCACAGATGCAGTTACAGATGGCTACAATGGTGTCAACCTTCCAATGGGTGGCAGCTTAACCATGTTAGTGTTAGTAGTCCTACCGACATCTGTCCTGTGTTAAGACATTGCTGGGCTGTACCTAACAGCATGATGGAAAGCAGCTCCTAATGCTGGAAGAAAGCTCACTTTGACTCTGCATTGATCACCACTCTGGGCTGATTGGGGCCAATGCAAATAACAGGGAAGTGATGGACAGCGACTGGACTGCTTCAGCCCAGCCTCAAGGAATTAGCCCACATGCTTCTCACCACACAGAGACCCTTTATCAATGTCTGTGGACCTGGGGGCCAATTTGAATGTGACTGAGGCACTCAGTGGACGTGACAGTGACGGAAGAGGCCCATTGGAAGCTATGGTTCAATGACTCATTAAGGAGGAGACTACAAGCTCTGTTTTCTGCATTTGATACAGCAAAGGCCTTTAAAAACACTAATTGGAGTGTAAATGTGTCCTTTCTCTTGCATCTGTTTTGTTTGTTCTTATCTTGTTACTGAAATGAGCTTGTGTCAGATCAGCCATTGATCTCAGATTGAAGTTTACAGTACGAGGCAACAAGTTAAGGTGAACAAAAACCCTCAATATGTACAGAAAAAGGACCAGTATTTGTTGTGGTGTAAGAGCAGCACCTAATTGTATTCATTGCTTGTTGTGATAATGACAACAACAAAGCTGTATTTTAACAAGATATATATTTGCATAGATTAATGCCAAAATGCCAAATGCCAAAACATTAAGACCACTCAGATGAGTAAATATTGTTGATTACCTCATGACAGAGACACAACTTAATGTAAATGGTCACTTGTATAGCGCTTTTATCCAAAGTGCTTTACAATGTGTTTCTCATTCATTCAGCCATTCACACACACATTCATACACCAATGGCAACAGAGCTGCCATGCAAGGTGCTGCCTGCCATTGGGAGCAACTTCGGGTTCAGTGTCTTGCCCAAGGACACTTCGACTGTGGGGGACGTGGGATCGAACCACCAACCTTGCGACTGGAGGACAACCCGCTCTACCACCTGAGCCACAGCTGCCCCAAGGTCTGAAATTTATTAGACAGTAAGTGAAAAGTTGGCTCTTGCAGCCATACTACATGATGGATGTGGGCGAAATTAGGGGAATCAGGTTCAGGTTACTTCATTTGTACTGTACGTTGATTTGGCTTGCAAATAGCTACGACCAAACGACTGACATCACTGGGCTAAAAATCCATACTAGTGTTTCTGTATGTTGTAATTCAAGTGATCTGAGAGTAAACTAGACTTCTGAACCTCCTACTGATTCCGTTTTCAGGGCTTACAAAATCTAGCCTGCGACGCCACATTTTAGCCAATCACAGGGCTTTTCAGCGATCAGATGTGTAGCAACAATATCAACAGTGAAAGCAGGACTGTGTGGTCTTGTGGGTCAGAGCTGCTTTGGTGTAACCCATAGGACCAACAGCATATCAAGCAGGACTGACTGTTCTGTTCTGGCTCAGCAGTGGATTTGAGACTTTATAGTCTTACCAACTGCACAACACTAAACTAAAAAAAAACTGCACAACCGATGCTGTTGTTAGCAGGTAACACAGCAGTTCAAATGCCCATAGGTCACAGGCCACAGTTTGTCTCAAACACCTGTTGGATCTTCCTGCGGTATGTAAACTTTCTGATAGTGGAGTTGGGGGATGGCTACAACCAACAATTGCAACTTCCTGAAACACATCTGTTTTATCCTGTGAATGGCAAAGTAACAAACACAAAGCAAGACTGAAACTTTTTTTTTCTCGGCACAGCTACTTCCATCACTGTTCAGGAGAACAGTTTGTGCAACAGCTTCAAATAGAGACTGTGTGACAGTGGGCACTATTCACCCTATTTGCATGATTCATTATGTTGAGACTACAAAGTTGCACAAAAGACAAAATTCCTGAGATAGAATTGAGGAGGCAGTGGGATTCAGCCAAAGGCATTTCAGCAAACACGTTCCAGTCTCAACATTCAGAACATGTATAAACACTTTCACCTTTAAACTCGATCAGATGACACATCCTGCCTACTAGTTTGTTTGAAGCTTATTGAAACCTTATACAGCTTGTGCTTCAGCAGAAAATCTGATGACAAACAACTAATGTTCATTTGCAGCTTCTGGGTGTAAGAATTAGAGAAGGAGTTTTTCCTGCTCTTTTGGCATGTACTTTTTCCAAACTTTACAGTTTGTGTGAATTGCAGAGCAGTAAAGAGTCATCACTCATGGCAAGGCCACACTTCTGAAGGACTGCTGTCAGTTGAACATTTTTTTGAAAATCTTTTTTATGCAGTATAACAGCTATAATGTGATAAATTGCAAAAACAAAGTCAAATTTCTTTGTTTGTTTATTTTTCTGCCAAAAAATGGAAAACTTGGGATTAATATGTACAACATTTTTCCAGTTGCCCACTGGTGTTGTTACACTACATCAGGGGTGCCCAATCCTGGTCCTCGAGAGCCCCTATCCAGCATGTTTTAGATGTTTCCCTCTTCCAACACACTTGATTCACATGGTCAGGATCGTTATCAGGAGCTTGATGATGAGCTGATCATTTGAATCAGGTGTGTTGGAGAGGGAAACATCTAAAACATGCAGGATAGGGGCTCTCGAGGACCAGGATTGGACACCCCTGATCTAAAACATGCTGGATAGGGGCTCTCGCGGACCAGGATTGGGCACGCCTGCACTACATAGCACAGATATTTTACTATTTACCTTTTTACTGCCTTGACAAGCAAGATGTTTTTCACTCTGCTCCCCACACCAAACTCTAGAAAGCTATTTCACCATGCTAAATGTATCTTCCAACAAGTTGCTGACAACTTGCTCCTCACAAAGTCACAAATACACTTAATGTTCGCAGACTTTTTTCACCAAAATGTCCAGTTCTGCACCATAATGTCCACTGGTGAAGACTCCAGCACTAACTTTTTGATAGCTATATTTAGACTCTGCAGCTCTTTCAAGGTCAGGGAAAGATTCTGGTCTTGTTTCATACAGATGCTTGCAGTGGCTGACGACCCAACATGCCTCTTAACATTTAACCAAAACCACTAGTAGGAGTCCTGGTTTCTGGTGAAATAGTTCAGTTCTGTTAAGCTCTAGCAGTTCGTTCATTTATTGATTCGGTCAAAATTACAACAACACAACAATACAATTGGGAAAACCATTTCATTTAGAGATATAAAAAGTAATTTTAAGAAGACAGGTTTGATACGTAAGTGACAGCACTGAGTTAGACACTGAAACACTTAAACAGAAATGTATAGAAAAAGGAAGTCTAAAAAGAACACTACAAAAAAATGTAGGTATCTCGCAACAACAAGCTAACTGTGGGTAAGGTTGTTGCAGCACCATCAGCACGCCTTAGTGGTCACAAATAGTGACATAAAAGCTGCAAAAAGTTACATCTACGACCAACTAAAACCTAACCGACACCTCACATGCAGCACTGACGCTGTCTGGCTCCTCTGATGTGAACTACTGGACTTCACAGGAAATAGAGAAGCAGGCCCCAATTTAGACTGCAATCAAACTAAAGTGGTGTGCTCCCTGTGTAAGTGTTGTAATAGAAATGAACATGAAGAAACACATCCCTGCAAAACAACCACTGTCCTTCAGTCACAGCCTGAATGGGGCTGACCTCATGTGCTTCATCTACACAGTTTCAGTATTGACTTTAACGGTTAGTCATACAGACGAGGTTCGAAAAGTAAACATTTTTAACTGGTAAAGCGATCGTGCTTACCAAATTAGTATGTAAGTCTTTTGGTGCATTGTATACATTATCTAAAAAGTATTTTAACCAGCAGCCAAATCAATACATGCACCAAAAGGACTCCAAATCATTTTTAGGCTCGAGCAAGGGACACTGAAGTTGAACAATGGCCATTTGTCTTAGTGGCCTCCCTGTTTTTAATTTTTAATGAATTATTTTCTGTAAAATTCCTGCAGCCTATCTACTCCATTATAAACTCTGGCAAGGGTAAAAAAAAAAAAAAAGGGGGAATTGCCGTCTAATTAATTATTTCCAGCTTTTGTTTCTAATTAAATGCATGGTTAGTCTACTCTGTGAAGGTGGGTGTGTCGCGACAATGCTGTTTTACCAACGCAGACACACTTGCTGAGCCTGGTTTCTGACTGTCACACCCACGCATCTACAAGAAACATGATGCTGAGCAGCACAACAAAGAAAAGTTTGGAAAGGAAAAGGAAAAGAAAGTTTTTTTCTGCAGTGAAATCAAAACACACATACACACACTGTTGTTGTTCAGTAAAATGTAGGAACGGAAACCTAATGCTTACCAGTTTGTGTGTGTTTACAAGCCACAAAGCAGCATTTTCATACAGCTGAACGATATGAAATTTGATTGTGCATGTCAGCCTCCCTGCAGCAGCTTGGACCTCAAGAATGCTATAGCAACTTATATGAGACTTACCACGGGCGAGAAAAGGGACCCTAAACCATGTCCTATCTTCTAACTATGATTAATGACTGCCAACTGTCATGCATGCATCAAGAACAGAGCCATACATCATGCAATAACTACAGCTGGCAAATACTGACAAGTACACTGAAGCCATGCCACATTGTAGACCTAATAGCACGTTTCACTGTTCAAGCTATTTTGATTTAATATTCAAGTACATGTGTTGGAAAAATATTCAATATGTACAATTTTGACAAAATAGAAAGCAAGAAAAAAAAAAGTACATGTGCATGAATGCATACACACACACTCAGACACACACACACACACACACACACACACACACAGACACACACCTCTGTTCTTGTGTAATCCGTCATCTTGCCTATGGTTTTAATTCCTGTTAACTGCATGGTTGCATGCCGCTGCATCGTTCATTCTAATGGAATTGAATAACAGAGCTGCTTGGCTGCACTTGCACAGGCCTGCTTTAATTGGAATGAATGTTTTTTTTTTTTTTTTACAGAAATATTCAGCCCAATTTTTCTAGGCTTAAAGACAATGCGTGGCTAAAGTATTAGTCATTTTCTCCCTCTCTGGATTTCAGTCATATACAGAATATATATATATAATTTTCTGTGAATTTTTAAGGTAGGAATTTAAGGAAAAGTGTTGACAATTTGACACCACAGTGCGATTTCTTTACTGAACTAACCTTGTGTTGCCTCACAATAAAGACTGCCCTCCATCCCAGTAAATTTTGCATTCCCCTGATCCATAGGAACAGTTGCTATATGTTGGTTCAGCCCAGTTATAATAAAGTGCCAGATAAGGGAAACACACTGAAGATACCGCAAAAAAAAAGAGAACTTGCTGCAATATGCCTTCATTACACAACTGCAACACTATACCAGCTCACTGTGTAGTAAGGTTTTAAGATATGGAGTTTTGTCATGTAACTGTTTGATAAGTTGCATCACTTTTTGTAAAAATGGAATTACTTGAAATCGAGTTATCATGAAAAGACTGTTTCTACATTTATATATATTCACTGATGATACAAAGATGGAGTTGCAAAGAGCAGAATTTTGGAGATGAGTTTTTTGTTTTTTTTTACTGCCCCTAATAAATGTCTTTGGGGCCTGCCACTGGTACCTTTGCCCAAATGTCAACCACAGTGAAGCTACATGCTTCTAATCCACCACTGGTAGAAACAAACAAAAGCAGCTTTTTGTGACCATCAGACCAAACCGGGAAAAGGCTCAAGAAGAGGGACATCCAATGCCACAAACCATGACAACAGAACCAATACAAGTGAGAATACCTCATGTACTGATGACGGCCATGAGACATTATTAAAAACTGAGCAAAAAACTAAATATCGCATCGTCAAGCTACTGCTGCCAAGATTAAGACGCTTCAATAAAATTAGATTTTAAAATTAGAATCTGATCAATAATTCTATCCCAACTTACATTTTATAGATGTAGTATAATTAGTGCCACAGCTTGTTTTGTACTCAAAAATGTTGAGTCTCTCCTAATCATGTATGTCATTGACTGTGTACTGCCGTTCTGATATGGCTGCATCACACAAACCTCAGGACTGGGAAACTGTGCCCAAGTTTACAAGTCTGAAATCCTACAAAAGATCCATTAAAATCTTCTTCCAGGAGTCCAAAATGTATTAGAATGCAGCACAACCTAGTTTTTATGCCTCTCACAGTAAATTGGGGTGTAACTTTTACAACCACGCTGTAATCCACTGAAGCTATTGACCTGATGCTCTAACAAGAAACGTCATTTGTTTATTCGTTCTCTGTGAATGGGTTGCTTGCCCATTCTCGTCACTGTATATGTACACAGAGCACTCAATACTCATCAGCACACACAGTGACATCTTAGGGGCCAGATTAGTGCATGTGCAATATCCACCCTCCACCAAAGTGAATTAATTGTCTAATGGCTTTAAATTGATTAGGCATGTCTCAGGTTTGAGTTGCAAATCTCCCTCTAATCCAGGTATTTCCCTCTCAGGATAAGCATGGGATTGCTTTAATTAGCAACATGGCCATGTGTGTTGGGTACAGTAACATGGCAGCAAACACCTGGAGCTGAAGTTACAGTGTGTTTGGGTGATAAGGGCTTTTTACGCTGGTGCATTTAGCCACTTGCTCAAACACACTCAGATAATGCCACAGTAGAAAATGCTAAGCTGGCAGAAAATAACAAAAATCAATTTGCCCAGGAGGCGCTATACACAGTGAACAATTCTAAAAAATTAGAGTGTTAGAGCTTTGGTGTTTTGACTTTGAGGTTTTCTTGTTCTATTAAGTTTTTTTTTTAGTCTAAAAGTAAGAAATATAGCTTCTAACTGTATAGACAAAGCCTAATAAAGTCATGGCTGTGTACTGCCTGCCTAACTAGTACATGTTTTATCTTCTAAAAATGTTTTCATTCCATATTTCCAGCCCATAAGTGGCACTTTACTGTGCATGCCATCTGAGATTACAAGATTTCCAAATCAGAGTAATTAATAACACGACCATGCTACAAGTTTCATAGTCCCACCCCAAGTATCGATTTTCAACTGCAGGAATAATATAAAAAAAACATAAATGAAATGAAACCATTGTCATGATTTATGCTTGTCAATTCCCTGGTCTTCACCCACTTGGGGGACAAGTTCCTGAAACTAAATTCTGACAGGGGAATATTTCTTTTCTACCAAACCTCTGCAGACTGGAAGTCATCGTCTTGGCCAATATTTTAGTATGTCCACAGGCATTCATGGTTCCCTCCATAGACGTCACATCCCCAACGCCTTTTACACTGGAACCCATCTGAGATGAATAAATGTCTCTTGGTCTCATCTGTCCAAAGAATGTGCTCCCAGTTTTCATCAGGCTAGTTTACATGTTCATTGCTACTTGCAAGTTTTTGCTAAAGACTAAGCACAATTTTTTTCCCGTTGAGGCTGACACTACGCAATGTTTGTCACACTTTTTGAGCTGCAACGGAAACTCTGGTTTCCATTGAAAACTACAGTATCAAGTCTAAAGCACTTTTCCATCCATTTTTCAGAGCTAGACCAAACAAGTAGCACCCTGCTCATGGTGCCATCACTGTTACTCTGACTCATGGTGCTATGGCTTGTTCTATACCTCCTGATTACTGCTGGAACTGTGTCGTTGATCACTCACCTTCCTCTATCCATTTTCTTTTTTTTTTGAAGTCTCACTATTAGATTTTTCAGTTCCTCTGGGGATTCTTTTCATGTGGAGCCATGATGAAAACATAAAGATAGATGCAGCTAATTGGTCCAAACCTGAGAAAGTTTGAGTGTACACAGGTCATTTTAGAACAATGGACATGGTTAAAATGGTTAAACTGATTAGAAATCAATTTAATTTCAGTGATCACGGGTTTTGTGTGTCAGTGATCACAGATGTGTTCATTTTTGTTGCATTGTTTCTATTTTGTGTTGTGAATTTGCAATATAGTCTGCAAAGTACTTGTTTTTGATTATTCATAAGAGAAAATACTCTACTCGTCAACATAGAAATATTGGCGATATTGAGAAGTAAGACATTGGATGTACAACTTAGATTTCGCACAGGGCTGTACTGTATAAAACTGGGAGCAGGTGTGCAGGAAGGTGAGGATCAGGTGATTGGGGAGAGGCAGAAACTGACTGAAGACTTGTGCAGGACGGACAGGGAATGGCAGGAAAACTGACCAAAAAAAAGCAAAACTGTGAGACCAGCATCCCAAATAATCATGTTGGTACTTGTTTTCTTTTGTTTTAAAGCATGTTCACAACATACAACAGAGACAAAGAGTCACTCTAGATTAAACACGCTTCTTTTCAAGAATGAAACACCCTGTTTGTCAGGAAATACATAAACTCAAAAAACCAGCTTGTGTAAATTATAAACAGATTTTTCACTGAAGTGTGTATTCCATGTAATATCATGATGAGAAATTGCCAGTGCAATCATACACAAACAACTCATTGAGAAAACCCTTGCCCTGAGCTAAAAACACAGCAGTTGGTCTCCAATATGTGAATGACAAATGAATATCACTCAGTGGGTCAGATGGTGTAGACACACTCCATGCTCTGTGCTAATCAGGCCAACCTACAGACCTCACATACCATCAGGACATCCTCCAGGGGGAAATTAGTACTTTCCACTTTGCTAAACGAGTATACTTTCCTCCCTGGGCAAACACATTGTTTGTTACATGGGTAATTTCCTTATGTATATTGTGCTACAACGGGTTACATACCAATTAAAAGTAAAACATTCAGTTTTATACTGGCGCCGAAAAGTAAATTAAAGCCTAATTTTCTGATTCTTTCTCAGGAGAAAGCTGCTAAATAAATCCTGCTATTGTGATTTATTTATCAGTTTAAACTTTTAGCATCACCTACAGTAGACTCCCTGTTCCTGCTGCTGGTTTGTGTCGTTAAATTGTATTTGAAAAGTGATAGCCTTCTCAGTATTGCCTTCTAAACCTTGTTCCTCTTGTCTTTTTTACTGCATGAGTTTCAGGCCAACATTTGCATTCTCTACACATACTGGAAAGGCCTTATAGATTAGGATCAAGCAGGGACTACCACAGCTTGAGCCTGAAGCCAATGTGAAAGTAAGTTGGCTCACCCGCTGCTCTCCCCATCTTCTGAGGGGGGAGGCCCTCGAGTGTTTGGAAAAACTATAAGTTGGTGTTGGACTTAGTTACTTTTGCTGCAGTCATTTTCATTTAAAGTCTATGATTAGCATACTGTCATAAGAAAAGGTGTCTTTAGTTTTGTGCTTAGATGTGTTTGTCAGCTGTAACTAGACCTGGCATCATTACTTTGTGAAGTTAACAACAAACTTTTAAAGAGGCCAACAACAGGACTTTTCAGACATGGGATGGTAACATTGCTTAATCAGTCTGTTAAAGTGGTGGTATTCTGTCATTCAGACATAGGTCACTTTTATGTTGCAGCTTTATTCAGACATATGTACCACAGCAACAGAGAGAGCCATCCGATATTCATCATAAAGGCCCAACTGGACAGTACATCATGTGACGTACAATATATAATAATGTGCTAATTAACAAAAGCCTTAATCTAAACTAATAGCATCCTTTCAAACTTCCCAAGTAACTAACTTCCTAAACACTGAAAATTCAAAATAAAAATGGCATGACAGCTGTGGTGGAGCTCAAGACTCTACCCGAGGACAGTTAATGTGTAAGTAATGATTTGACTGCAGCAGATAAACTGTGACCTTGTTCACCTGACTGAGGTGTGAAAACATACACAGTTTGACGTGCTGTTAGATCCTGATCAATCCTGTCTCCATGTCTGGGATCATTTCTAATTTTAAGTAATTTATGAAGTTTCTGCTGTTGTTCTGTGCAGCTCTCTTTCACTGGACGTGCTCACATGCATTCTGCTGCTGTCTGATGTTGCAGGCATTTAATAAACTAAAAGAAAAGACGCCTACAAACAGTTGAAAGCAACAAACTGAACGTCAGCTCCTGCTAACGTTCTGTCAAAACCCAGATTACATCCATTATTGGTGAGTCTCTTTAATCTGACCTGTTACAGACTCTGTCTTCGTTGCAGTGAAGCTTTATTTTTTCTGAACATTTCAGTTTGTAGCCCAGTAGATGGGAAATGTTAGAGCAAAGTAAATGAGAAAGGCATGCAAACTGTGTCTTTTGCTTTCTGTGATGTTTTCAGAAGAATATTGTGTCGCATTGTGGAAAAAGTGCAAAATTGAAAATTGCAGCTCATACCTGAAAGTATGTCTCTTGTGCATGCCTATCCATTCACGGGACATGAAGTTCAAACTTGTGCTTTGTTGAAAGTGATACAGAAATTTCACTAAATCCAACATATTAAGATTGTTGTCACAGTTTGTACAGAAAAGTGACCAGGGTGCTAAAGCCAGCACGATCAGATGCATCAGATTAATGGAGAAAAGTGAATATCCTGCTAACATTACCACTGTACATGTATTTGATATCTAAATTGAAAGTCTCAAACATTAAAAAAACTGTATAACAAATACAGAAAGGACATGTGACACACAGCAAAAGGAACAGGATTATTCAAGCACTGCACTGGAAGTAGTGTGATTGGGCTTTCTGTCGCTTGCCATCCAATCTGGCCTGTCTTTGTGCTGTGACTGTACACTTAGTTACTGTTAGTTCCTTAGTAAAGGCCCTCTAAATGCAGAGCTTATTTCATTTTGCCTGCATCTGTGTGTTTTTCCTTTCATTTTTCTGCTGCGGCTCTGAGCTTCACCTTATTCAGGGAAATCAGAACTGCCTCCTTCTGCTCACATGAACTGTCTGTTGAGCTACAACTACAATCCATAGTACACCACTTTAATGCAACTAAAACTGTGCTAAACTGTCCGAGCAACTGAGATACAGTGACAGGAAAGCAGCACACTCTTATCAGGCCTTTCGCTCTGAACTCCTGGCCCAACACTGGAGAATGTTGGCTGGAGATTGTGAGTGACACGATCCGGGGCACGGGTCAACCTTGACGAGTTCCAGGTCAAGATCAGGGTTACAGTAAGTGACTTGTCAATTATTTGTCAGTTAGATGACATCTCAGATTTTTGGTGGTGTAGTTGCATATATTTGGGTAGATATGATGTTTGGATGTCTTTAAATTAGTGATATATTGTATACATGTGCTGTCCATTCATTGTACTGTCTGCCATTTATCTTCATGTTGGAGGTAGATGTTTAACTTTCTTCTTGTAGAAGTCCGGCTGTAGGTTAGGTAGCTTCACTTTGAGATAAATCACTCATATTCGTAATGATGGTGACGCACAGCGATGCAGCATGCTGACATTTTATTAGAAACACACTGTTAGAGATGATGCTGGCCTTTATTATGACCTTTGTTTAGTTGAGGGTTCTCACTGATTGCTTCCAGCTCTTCACTGCTGACACTGCTTTTGGCCGGCTTCTGTATTTTAGATTGGAGAGGATGAATAAATGCTACTTATTAATCTACCTAAAAGCAGGATAGCTCTATATAGGACTATGTGGTCACCTCTTGGGTCACATGTTTGGGTTATTTGTGGACTTAAATCAGTTTATAAAGTGTTTGTTTGTTTTATAAACTGAGTCCATTATTTTTATAATTAGAGTGTAGAAATGTGACTACATTCAGGCCAATTATAAAGGATTCAGTGTTTCCCCACCAGAAGGCGGTAACGATTAATGTAACAATTAGTGAATAGTCAAACAGGGCAAATTTAAATAAGGACAATCACTTTGTTGTCTGATCATCTTCTTTGTGGGTAGCAGAGGAAGCATGCATGGGGAAAACTTGGTCTCATGATCTCAGTATTTTCATCATGGCCATTGGTGCAATAAAACATTCTTTTCCAACTCTACAGAAAAAAACATCTTCCCAAAGCCAGAGAACCAGGTGATCTTATTTTTTCCTGGTCAGTCATGTGTATGAAAGCAGCAAAACTGGAACTCTTTACCTTCTCTAGGTGGCGCTCTTGTCTTTGTCTGTTCAGCTATAGTTAATCTGATCATTTTTTCTTGAAAAGAGCAACTCGGAAAAGCAGGGTCTGGGTATAGGTTTAATCCCTCCTGAACTATACCTCTGTAAGGTGAAATCATGCATTATTTGTGGGAAAATGCTACCCAGCATTAGTTAAATGCTTGTGTAAGTTTAACATCTCCTTCTTTCTTTTGTCTTTGAGAGGAGGAGGACGTGTAAAGAGCAGCGAGGTGGCAAAACAAACAGCTTGTCAGCAGAGGTCAGCTTATCAGGCTGCTACATGACTGTGTATCACCCACTCGCTGAGTATTGAGCCAGGGAAATGTGGCTCAGCGATCAACCAACCCGCTCCATTGATTAACAGCGTCTTCTCATTCCTGGCCAAGAAATTGGCTTCCCCCAACATGTGTCGTTTGTTTGAGGAGAAACGAGGCCCGGTGCCATGTGTTTGTGTGCTTACGCTACGTTCGCTCCGAGGAGAGGGTACACTTCCAGCTGAGCCACTCTGCATTTAAAACTAGCAGCCAAATGCTTCTCATATGGAGAGGGGCTCTAAAAAAAAACCCTTCTCAGTTTGAACGCAAGAATCTCAGTGTTCGCCTGCTGGGCCTGATCTTCCTATTGGCTCAATATTTTGGCCCCTGTTGTACCATAAAGTAAACCATTTTGTACACCCTCGCAACCCCCCCACACACCCTCCCACCCCGGCCCCTCCTTCTTATAAGCATTTATCCCCCTGTCACCCCGTCTCATCACATACATGCACATACAGTACACTTATTTTGGCTCACAGTGGGTGTGTGGGCTATTCAAACGTCCTGACTCAGAGATTTAAAATGTCATTTAAAACCCATTCAGTGCTGTTAAGGCTTGTTTTATTTTTCCAACTTTAGCCTACAAGGTCAGTTTGCACCAACAGCTGATGAGCGATCAATAGGAGATTTGAATTTAAAGAGCCGTGGCCCCGGGGGCGGTCAGTCGCCGGTGCATGGTGTTACCACAGGGGGGGGCTAAGCCCAGGGGCTCAACAGAGGCCTATATCCTTCCACACACCCTCCACCCCCACCTTCCACTCCACCTCCCCAAGCTTGGTTAACTCTCAAGACCATGATTAATTCATGGTGGATTACAGTCTGGAGGCAGGGGAGAAAACTGGGATTGCATACGGTCCTAACTGCACACGCAGGGTTAGGGAGATAAAGGTTCCCCCGGATTCATGCCACAATCCCACCGCCCGACTCGCTTCCCTACAAGTATGAATAATTTTTTCATCCTTCCTGCAAAAGATCACGCCTCAGTGTTTGGGCTTCTTGATTATTATTGCGGCTATATTCACCAAAATAAGTTAGGAGAAGTCCCTCCCAGCCACCAGACCGCACTCACTGCAAGAAAAGAAAGCTGCAGGGAATAATAATGTAGGAGCGGGCTAATAAAAGCATAACAAGCAGGAGAGCCGCGGTCACGGCAATTTCATCATTGTCCTTCACAGTTGCACAGCTAACTGCTTATGGTTAGTCGACGACCTCAAGTAACTGAATGGAAGAATGTGAGGCCGAAGCTAAAGCAGTTGGGAGAAGAAATGGCATCAGCATAAGTTGTGAATTCGCTCCCCCTTGTGTTGGCTGCAGCAAGCCGGTCCACTAAATGCTCCATTGCTGGGTAAAAAGTAAAATCAGCAGAAAAGTTTTTTGTCGTTCAAACCCTTATTCTATTTGTCTATGAATTGTTTAGGATCTGGTGCAATGCTGCCCGTAGCAGGGAAAAGAGAAAACTCCAGTTTAACATTACCACCACAAAACTCACACTGCTAAGCAATACTCTGTAGCGGCCCGACACCTTTAGGTTCTCATTCTGACTCATTCTTTCCTCAGCGTGTCTTTTCATTTCTTTCTGCCAAATGCCATTTCAATTTCACTCATTGTTTTTGAATCCCATTAATCAGAATTAACAAATGTTTACCTGTCACCATGTCTGCAAAGGCCAATTATTTCACACTCCAAGTGAATGGAAAATTAGTCGTGTAGACAAAAAGCGTTCATTATGAAATGAGTGACAACGGCCTGAAAGGTACCTTACAAAGAGCCCTGTGATGTACAGCTGCACTGACTCATTATACACTGTCATGTCAGAATATACTGTAAGATAGCTGCTCAAAGAAAATATGTTAAAATTCATATGTATATTTTCTAGTTTTATTAGAAACACATTTTTGTCAACATGTTGTATTTATACAGTGAATGGTCTAATATGCACTGGAGGTCACATAAGCTTAGGTTTATTTGAACAATAAAAGACATACCATGAGGGCTTGATATTCAAAGAGATGTAGCAGCTACTAGCTGCATATTTGACCATCAATTTTTAATAGTTTGGATTTTTCTTCTTTGAAGACACAAAAATAAAACCTGTCTAAGTATGTTATATTAACAATTTTATGAATGTATTGTCAGCAGACTAAAAAAATTAGGAAGTCAATTACTCCTTTTAACACTTACATTTTGTCTCAACACGTTCTGCGATGATGGTGCAAAGCACTTTAACAGTATTTGTGCTATTTTTTTTTTTTAATTTGGCAAATGTCTACTTTACTTGTGTTTTTATTATTTTTTTTTTTAATTTTTTGTAAACAACATCTTGTACAAACTAGCACAGTGAACCACAACCCCAGCAAATGTGTTTTTTATCTCCATACAATATAAATGAAATCAATACAAAAGTTTGGTTGGTTGCTTGGAACATTTTTATATGGATCGAGAGGTTCTAAAACATGGTTTTCGAGACTTCTGGACTCCTGAATTAAATAGATTACGTAAACAGTTGACTGTTCTAAGTCCCATTTAGAACCCCAGTAGAAGATTTTTAGAAGGTAGACTTCATTTCAACATTTCAAGTTCACTTCCATTTTAAATAAAGGGTTTGCAATCCGTAGAGGGTTTTGACTGGTTTGCCTTTTGAAGGCGGCCTCCTTCAGGTTTGGTGGAAATTCTGGAACCAAAACAAACAAATAGTCCAGGCGGTCTGTCATTTCCTCTGGTCTTCAGAAACAGAGTGTGAAAAAGGTTAAGTGTCAATATGGCAGAGCCTTGAGAGGCAAAGAGGTCTGAGGAGCTTCTGAATAAATACAAGGGACACATCTAGTGCCTCAGACATGGTCTGAACGCCGCTCAGCCTTCCTACAGTGCCAGGTCAGCACACAACCAACCCTCGGCCCCTTTATTCTCTCTCTGTAAAGCTATTGAAGTCTTTGACAGTAGCTAATGATGTTTTCATGTTCGGGACATACTATAGGAGATTTCGAAAAGGGTTGTCTTTTACCTCACCAGTGAGTGTTTGGGGGTTTGGTCGCTACGCCAGGCCACTGACAGGAATTAGGAGAGGTGACAGGGTGCCCCATGGGCCCAAAGAAAGAGGGGTGGATCGGGCTCAGTTCAGCAGTCTCACCCAGGTTTTTCATTTTTTATTAACTTTTTTTTTTTTTGGAAGTCCAGTTTTTGGATGCAGGATGGATGAGGGGTTGGAGGGGTTCAGAGAAGCAATTGAAACACCCAAACACAATTCTGAAGACAGTGTTTTTGAGCATAATTTTTATGCCGGATACGCTTTCCCCACAAAAACAAAAGATCAACAAATCAAATAGGAAAATAAATAAATATCAAAACACCAACAAAAAAAACAGAAAAAAAAAAAAAACTTCAATGGCGTTGCCCTAACCCTGTCAATATCCATGTCCCTGTTCTGGACCCCAGCCCCCATCAACACCAAAGCTCACCACCCTCCGTCAGCAAATCTCTGGCCAGTAGAGTCCACTCTCTTAAGAAGCTACCAAACGGTGCCCTCATTCATTTCCGAGGGCGGGTGGGACAGGTGGTTGTTGTATCCGCTGCCGTTCAGTGACAGTGAGGTAAAGGGTGGACTAGGGCCGAACACCTCGGAGGAGATGCTGTGCAGGGGCCCCGGGATGCCGGGCTCCGGGCTGGGAGAGTCCCCCGGGTGGTGGGACATGATATCAGAGAAACGCTGCACCTCACTGGAGGGGTGGTGGCCTGGCAGGGGGTGGTCCATGCCTCCAAGGGGGGTGCCTGTGGGGCCTGAGGAGGGCACGAAGGGCAGATCAACGGGGGTCTGGGCCTGCGATGACGGAGGCCCCTGAGGGAAGAAGTCATAGTTTCCTCCCGGGCCGTAGTACTCGCTTTGATAATCTGCAGATCCAAGAGAAGGAGAGAAAAAAAAATCAGCGTTAGCTCTGACTGAGAACAATGGGTGTGCAGAAATAATTCCAGGGACGTTGAGGAATTCATTGAATATACATAACTTGATTTGTATTGGAGAGAGAGAGACCCTCGCCGTGCTACATTAGTCACAGAGCACGTTACACTTAAATCAAAACTGCAATTGGGTGGGGAGAACAACGTGGCCACAAAATTAATTAAAATGGGGGCCATTTCATCAGCGATTCTACCTACTGAGACTGACTTTCTTTTTTTTTTTTCCCCCCTTTTTTTTTAATTCAGCAGAATATTATTAGACTTTTTGCTTCAGCAGAAAGGACAAAGGCCTGAGCACAAATGAAATTCTCTGAAAATTACCAGATTTGAAGGAATAGTGCAGTGTTGGTATCAGATCGCTCAGGTGTAAACTAACTTCACTTAAAGGGAACTCTCTGCTCACTGATTTCCACAAACCTCTGGATGAGGCGACCCAAAATGAATAATACATCATATATGCATTTGTTGTATTTTGAAATGAAGGCCTTAGTGTTGAATATCTAGCAAGCAAAGGCAGATAGTCACTGAATTGTGTCTATTTGTTCATATAGATATTACATTTATGCACTAATTTAAATACATTATTCTGTGAAAACTGCTGAAAAGTATTGACAGTATTTATTTGAGGTGGTAATTCCACTAAAGAGTAAAAACCACATACATCAAACTGCTTTATTTCTTATCCAGCAGCCTCACTGATGAGGTCTAGATATGATCAAGTAGAATAATGTAAAAAAAAAAAAAGTGCAATATAAATGGCAGGTAGGCAAGAAATGGGAGAACATGCAAATAGGATTTTTAGAAGCATGAAATGTTAAGACTAAATTGTTGAATGCCAGAATCACGCCTGAAGTCATTTTAACAACAATGAAGAAAAAAAAAGATCATTTATACGATTAAACAATTTGGATGATTGGAAAAAAAGAAAACAAAAACACTCTCAAATAAAAGAGCAAAATAAGAGGCATACCTCCGTAATAGGAGAAGGGCCCGTTGGGGATGAGTTCTCCGGGCTCCAGCCGGTCCACCAGCGTTCTCATCCGCCGCGGGCTCCGGAAAAACGCGTGTCTCCGGGCGCCCAGCGCGCTCAGCTGCTTCATGCGCCTCTCTTTGGAACGTCGGTTCTGGAACCAGACCTGCGCACAGACACACGAACACAAACACACACACACACACACATATATGGGTCACCTTGTGTCACTCAGCAAACACGCAATAGGCTGCTGACGCCATTTTGATTGCACGTCAATACTGTGTGCGGCGGATGGGAGGAGAGGGACAAATGGAGATGATGACGGGAGCCGGGAGCTGCTTTACCATTAATAAATATCTAAACAAACAAAAATGGGATTTTTTTTTTTTTTTGACAAAATGCAAATAAACCTCGCTGTGTAAATCCCCGCTATTCAAAAGAAAGTGTAATTAGGTGTCATATTTACCTTGGCACCTGCACAGCACTGGCTTCTTAGCAGTGTCAATAACCGCGCGCTCTCTGTGTGTTTTGCGGCGTGCGTGATGAGCCGGTGCCCTAAATCCGCAATGCTCTGCGGCGGAGAGGACTGCGCCCAATTATCGTTACAGGAGCGAGGAGCACATCTAACCTCCCTAATGATCTTTTAACCCTCCATTTACTCCGACTGAAGGCTACAGCAGCGGGGGCTTAAAATCTCCAATTAATACTTAATAGGAGGGTTGTTACCAATATATTACCGGGCTCTTGGAGGTTATCATTTCCTAATCTATAGGCCGGCTTCCTTTAATTACGCTCTTCCTTTTCTCCCCCTCATGCTCATACATATTAGATACCTCTACTTCACCACTTTCACTTTATCGCCATTAATCTGCTATAGCGTTTTACCTGAGATCTGCCCGCAGCCTTAAAAACATTATGACGCTTTTCTTTAAAAGAAAAAAAAAAGAAGGAAAAAAAAAGGAAAATCCAAGCAGAATTAAAATACATAAATGCTCCATTTTTAGGCCGACTTTTTCGGAGGTTTTGGCACATGAATTTATAATGTATTTAATTTTATTTTAATGTTTGTGCGCAACAGAAATTAAATAGTCCTCCATATAAAAAAAAACTATTCTAATATTAATAATAGTAGTAATAATAATAATAAAACTGTGTCATCAGTTGACTGCTGCTCCTTGTTTAATTCGACGCGGCCCTGCTGTAATTCAGAGTTCTGAGGAGACAATCTGAAGACCCTTGAAACAGATTTCTGCCTTTCCACTTGGCTGGAAATGCTCACAGCATGGCTAAATGTGGTCGCAAAACGTGATGGCAGCGCTGTGCCAGGACTCCCAGCGCTCCCAGCGCTCCCAGCAGCCCGGCGCCAGTTGGCGACTTTGCCCCGTCGAGCGCGCCAAGAATCAAAAATACCCATATAAATTACCCGTTTCCAAATCAACCTCGTCCGTCGGCCAATCTTTGGCTTAATGAATTCAATGTGACCGCGCAATTTGAAGGGAAGAGGCCTCCTCTAAAGAGGGGTGAAGGATGT
This sequence comes from Stegastes partitus, assembly GCF_000690725.1. Classification (NCBI taxonomy): domain Eukaryota; kingdom Metazoa; phylum Chordata; class Actinopteri; family Pomacentridae; genus Stegastes; species Stegastes partitus. The sequence continues at coordinate 130,023 of NW_007578110.1, read as the reverse complement.
GAAAGGGGGAGGAGGGGTGATGCTGGGGGAGGTGGAGCCTCTCTGATGGGATGAGGCCTGCACGGTCATGGCAGTCTGGCAGCTTGGCAGGGACATTTTTCCATAAAATATAAGCTGTTACATCACACCTTTTAATGGGTGCGTAACACCCTATAAAACAGAAAAGGCGCGAGCCCACCTCCTCAACCTGTGGGTGTCCCCTGAATTCTATTTCCATAATATTTCAGACCATCTCAGACAGATTCAGAGGAGCTGAGATGATTTACTGTGGAACTATATTTAAGTCAGTGGGGACGGAGGAAGCTATGATATAATTATAGCGGTGGTTTTTATTAAGGGGGGACCCAGTTGGAGAAACACCCCATTTGATCAAATGATGGACTGTTGGATGTATGTTTTTGGGGGTTTTTTTTTTGGTGGTGAATTTACGAAGTGATGGTGAAAATCTTGTGGGTTCTAAGCGTACCTGGATGACCCTCATGTTGAGGCCGGTCTCCTGGGCCAGCTGCTCCCTGATGTGTCTGGTGGGTTTGGGGGTGGCGGCGAACGCGGCCTTCAGCGTCTCCAGCTGCTTGGCCTTGATGGTGGTCCGGGGGCCGCGCCGCTTCCCGCCCAGGTTCTGGTCGTCGTTCTCGTTGTTCACCGTCTCCTTGTCAGACAGGGCGGCGATCTCCGTGTCCTTTAGGACCACGTCGTCCTGTAGCTGGTCTTGAGAGTCCGGTGATAAACTCGGATCGCTGCATGCCGTTACTGCGGAAATGACAGATGAATTTTTAGAAGAACCAGAGTCATTGATCATCGCAGTGATAAACTGGTGGCCCTGCTCCCCAAAACTGTTTATCACTGTGGACTGTCAGCACGGCGGTGTGGGCCAATTAAAGGTGGCTGACCCCAGGTCAGGGATGCAAACAGCAACAGTATAATGACTTTTTTTTTTTCTCCCACATTTAACAAATTTCTGTGGTACTGTTTAATGCGCTGAGAGTCATATAATAATCACAACCCCTTTAAAGAAGTTTGGCTAGATCATTTTTACAAATGTTATAAACAAAAACAGCTGATCTCATATTTAAGAGTCTTACATCTTAAGGAAAAAAAATGTAAACAAGCTTAATAAAATAATTCTACATGACAGATTATGGAGCAAAGCTGCAAAGCTATTCAGCACATTTACATAACAGGCCAAATGAAGATGATCTGAACTGCTGTAAGAGGCTCGAGAGGCAAATATTACGCATTTTGGAAAGGAATCATCTGTAGACACCGGGTTGGGTTTTTTTCTTGTTTTTTTTTTAATTTTTAGTTTTTAGTTTTTGTCTTTTTTTTAAAAAAAATTCTCTTCTCTGAGTGTCGACTGAGTCTTGATCATGGAAATGATGGAGCCACCGCGGGGCTGAACACACCACATCCATCACAATTTATCCACGCACGCACACAAACGTACACACACACACAGACACACACACACACACGGTCGCAGGGCTGCCTCCGTACCTGAGAGGAGGTTGGTGTCTTTTACACTGGTGTTGTTTAGGTAATCGTCTTTGCAAACGAATTTGTTTTCGTCTATGATGTAGAGCTCCTCCCCGGTGGAGAGCTGCTTATTGCACATCATGCAGGTGAAGCAGTTGAGGTGAAACACTTTGCTCCGGGCCCTCCGGACCAGGTCGTTAGGAGAGATGCCCTGCGAACACCCGCCACACTTGGTGCCGAACCGCCTGGAAGAGAGAAATGAGCTGCGGTTACACTTCTGATCTCACATCTATTAGACATTTTAATCACAGGCTGATGCTGAAACGATGCAGACGAACAAGTACAACTGGTACAGATTCACATTTTAAAACGCTGGACTCGGTGGTCCAAAATCCAAATCCTAAAAATATAATCTAAGTTTGTGTTATACCCTTTCTATTGATGGTAACTAAAAATGAACAATTTGAGAGATATAACAGAAGCACAAAGCATTATTAAACATTACATTTAAATTGAAAAAAATTTAGAGGAACAAGTGCAGATAGTTATCTCAGATATTTATTAAATTAAGTAAAGAAAACAGCTTAATGGGGAAACTCGCGTAATAACGCAGTTATAGAGATATTTTTTTTAAGTTTGTGTAATTTGCTATAAAACAAATCTTCATGTCTGATAATAATTATAATAACAGTAGAAGCAGGAATAAAAGGAATGACTGAATTTAGTTTTGTGCTGCTACTTTTATAAGTGTGATTGTTCTTTTTAAATTTCTTTTTATAAAATAGGAACATATGACTTTCTATCTCTATAAACATTTGCACAACCCTGCGACTATTTTTTTTTTAAATTATTGCTTTTCTTTATTTTTGTTTTGATTGCTTCCCTCCTTTCTTTTTTTTTTTTTTTACATCTGCAATCTTCCAACATAAATACATTTTTAAATCTGAGCCTCAGCAAACACACCCGCTCCTCTAACACAGCAGGTTGGTTTTAGAATAATAAATTAGAGCCCTGCATTGACTCCACCGTTAAACAATGTGTATTGAGTGGTGTGCACTGCTTGTTGACTGCACGTCTGTGATTGCATTGTCTGCGGACTTGATCTTTTCAACTAGTTTACTATTCAAATCCACTTATCACGTCCCCCTCAGCCGGACTGAGCAAACACACCGGGCAGCGGCTCCTCGGAGTTTGATCCTGTGCGCTGCCCGGACTAACTGCAAAAAAAAAAAAAAAATACAGCCCAAGTGTGATTTCCTCGATTTCCTAACAAACCACCCCCCACCACCACCCCTCCACCGCCGCCCTCCACCCCGCTGAGAGAGAGCTCACACGCGTTTAATGTTGCTGCTCCTTTTTTTTGTTGTTGTTTTGCATAAGAATCCAAATTAACAAGCTTTTAATTACTCACTGCTAATCAAAGCTTATCGCCTCCAAGTCCTCATTCACGCCTGCAGGCACGGACACGTCGGTTTATTCAGTTATTTAGAGAAAAAATAAACAACACAGATAGATTGTAAATAAGTCTGCAGTCAACAGATGTTCTTTGGAATTATTTTTGCCTTCTGATAATTTAGTTTTTTCTTTTTCTTAAATTTAAATCTGAACTGTTGAACAAAGTTTTTAGTTTTTAAATAATCACCTTTATTCTGGTGACTGATAATAAACACAACTCATGTTAAAGTTAGATTTAGTGTTTGAAGCTATTTTATGGAGTTGTTCCCCATCAAAATTTGTTGTTCCTTTTCCCACCTGTTTTCTAAATTTCTTTCTTTAGTTTCTTATGTTCCTGTTTACCTGCTGCTTCAACCATCCGGCTTCTCACGTAAAAACCAGTCACATTAAAAAAAAACAAAACAACTGCTGATGAGTTTTTCTGCCACCTTCCCAGTGCTTACCTAAAGAAATCATTTTTGCAGTACAGTCTCCCCTCTCGAGAAAAACATTTCTCTGTCAAATTACATTTGCACTCGCAGCACTGCACGCACTTGACGTGCCAGGCTCTGTCCAGCACGTTGAGCAGAAAGCGGTCCAGGATAGGCCTCTCGCAGCCGGCGCAGTGGACCATGGCTTTGGCTGGGCTACAACCCCCACAAATGAAGCACACGCACAAACAAAATCAACAGCACAGGCCGAGCATTGACCGAGTATCTGCTTTCTCCCTCCCTGATGTTGCCTGGAGCTCCCGGGTCAATGTGCGCGGAGAAGCCAGTCGATCAGGTGTCACCACAGATTTCTCCCTGCATGCGTAAAAAGCATCAGCGTCCCCTCCAAAAAAAAAAAAGAGAAAAGAAAAGGAGGGGGGTAGGAAAAGAAATAAAGAACCAGGAAAGGATGGCGACCGCGTCCTCTCTGTGGGAAAGGCCAAAAGGTGTGAAAAATAAAATCAGTCCTTTAATGGATCCGAAGCAAAAATTCAACCGAGGTGCAGATTTCAGCTGAGAAAGCTGCCGATCGGCTCAGGCGAGAAGAGCGCAGCCAGTTTGGTTGTCCCGGCGCTCTTGGAAGTGACGCATCGGCGGAGAAGAAGAGCGTCGTGTGCCAGTCAGCGCTGGAAGAGGCGTCTAATAAAATGCTTTTAGGGCAGAGCTGTCACACAACAAGACACGCACGCCTATAAATAATTCAGTGTACTTTAACATGGCAGCGTATCCACTGTGCAAAGAGCCGGCGAGAAACAAAATCACACACCCAAAAGATTTGAAAAAGTGTTCTCCCCTCTCGCTTCTATCGGATGATCCTGGATGTTTGGCTCGTTGGCGGCGGGGGGGGAGGAGGATGCTGGGACGCGCTGGCGGTAGTAGTCAGTGTGTATGCTGGGATGCCCCTCAGTCTCCAGTACCGTGCGTATGCTGGGATGCGCTGGGTCTCCAGTACACTGTCTTGCTCCTAAAGCTCCAGCCCAGCCTTATTCCCAGCCTCCTGACGTCAGGCCGCGGCCGGACCAATCAGCGGCGCACCATGCCAGCAACCATCAAGCCACCCCATCATAACCCAGCGAGGGCTCTGCCTGCTATTTATGCCACACACTCAAGACACCAATTGTCAAGAATTTCCCTGCAAACTGTCATATGTTAGTGAATGTGTTTGGAGGAAGCAGCCGCAGCGGAGGGCGAGCAGCGCGGAGGGAGAGGCGCCACTTTTCAGCTGCTGAGCAAATTGTCATCTGGGCATGAGGGGGACATGAAGGAGGAATCTGAGCAGGTAGATACAGTGGCGTCTTCAGGATAAAGAGTCTGGAGGCGCGTATTGCATGGCGCACTCCCTGTTTATTCGTGTAAAGTTGCTTTGCGCCAGAAAAAAAAAAAGCGCACAAGTCGAGCATGAGACTTTTGATGATAACTGGAAGCTTTTTTGTTTGTTTTAATCAGTAATAAAGCAGCTGTACGCTAAAAACCTGCTATGAACTTTAAATGTTTGGAAGCTGCCGAGATCTTATTTTTAGGTGATGATTCGGTTCTGGAGGTGTGATGCTGTCCTGTCCGTATAGCAGTGGCGCAATCCATCAGTTTTTTCTCTTTGGTGTGATGGAGAGGAGGCGTAGAAGTGAAAGACGGAGAGGCTCTAAAGTTGACAGCTCGCAGCTCAGCGCGTCAGCAGCTCGCGGCCCAGACACCTCGGACGATTCATTAGGGATGTCCAATCCACTTCATCCACCTTAAGCAAATAACGCCAAGAGCCTAGTCTGCCGGATTATTAGTCATCCCCCATCAAAGGGAGCAGCAACGGCTTTTGTGTTGAAAATGATTTACATGCCTGAAGTTTTTTTTTTTTTAACACCTCTCATATTTGTTTTCTTCATTTAAAAATCGGCTGCATCGTTCACTGAGGGGGAAAAGTTGCTTGTTGAACATTTAATTCCAGTATCTCGGCTAACTAAGATTTGCAAACTAGTCTGAGGGGGGGTGTTGATCTTTGAATTTGCGCAGATTATTCTCTTGTGCATGTAAACAATAGTTTATTAAAAGTAATTGCATTAAGAAAATGTTGTTGTTTGTCTTTGTTGTAATATTTATATATAAAAAAGAAAAGTTTTTGTATTTACTCGTTTTAAAATGGAACCGAGCTCAGTAACTATACGCACTTAAAAAAAAAAAAAGACATCGACCCAGGACATCCGTTTATTTTGTAGCAATAACCCGCCAGCACCCTCCTGCATATGGGCTGCTTCTCATGCAAAACGCCCGCCCGTCCCCGTCCAGCTGCCTCCCTCCCGGCGTCTGGGGAGCGCCCCTTCAACAGGACATGTGTTCCTGACTTGAAGAAAGGCGAGATAAGGCTTCAAAACACACACACACACACACACACACACGGTCGCAGGGCTGCCTCCGTACCTGAGAGGAGGTTGGTGTCTTTTACACTGGTGTTGTTTAGGTAATCGTCTTTGCAAACGAATTTGTTTTCGTCTATGATGTAGAGCTCCTCCCCGGTGGAGAGCTGCTTATTGCACATCATGCAGGTGAAGCAGTTGAGGTGAAACACTTTGCTCCGGGCCCTCCGGACCAGGTCGTTAGGAGAGATGCCCTGCGAACACCCGCCACACTTGGTGCCGAACCGCCTGGAAGAGAGAAATGAGCTGCGGTTACACTTCTGATCTCACATGTATTAGACATTTTAATCACAGGCTGATGCTGAAACGATGCAGACGAACAAGTACAACTGGTACAGATTCACGTTTTAAAACGCTGGACTCGGTGGTCCAAAATCCAAATCCTAAAAATATAATCTAAGTTTGTGTTATATTCTTTCTATTGATAGTAACTAAAAATGAACAAGTTGAGAGATATAACAGAAGCACAAAGCATTATTAAACATTACATTTAAATTGAAAAAAATATAGAGGAACAGGTACAGATAGTTATCTGAGATATTTATTAAATTAAAGAAAACAGCTTAATGGGGAAACTCGCGTAATAACGCAGTTATAGACTTTTTTTTTTTACTTTGTGTTATTTACTATAAAACAAATCTTCATGTCTGATAATAATTATAATAACAGTAGAAGCAGGAATAAAAGGAATGACTGAATTTAGTTTTGTGCTGCTACTTTTATAAGTGTGATTGTTCTTTTTAAATTTCTTTTTATAAAATAGGAACATATGACTTTCTATCTCCATAAACCTTTGCACAACCCTGCGACTATTTTTTTTTTAAATTATTGCTTTTCTTTATTTTTGTTTTGATTGCTTCCCTCCTTTCTTTTTTTTTTTTTTTACATCTGCAATCTTCCAACATAAATACATTTTTAAATCTGAGCCTCAGCAAACACACCCGCTCCTCTAACACAGCAGGTTGGTTTTAGAATAATAAATTAGAGCCCTGCATTGACTCCACCGTTAAACAATGTGTATTGAGTGGTGTGCACTGCTTGTTGACTGCACGTCTGTGATTGCATTGTCTGCGGACTTGATCTTTTCAACTAGTTTACTATTCAAATCCACTTATCACGTCCCCCTCAGCCGGACTGAGCAAACACACCGGGCAGCGGCTCCTCGGNACACACACACACACACACACACACACACACACACACACACACACCATCTCTTCCTTCTTTTCTTGTTTTGGTTTTACCGGTTCCTCTCCTCTCCTTCTGCTCTTTTCTTTTTCCTCCCAAATTTTTTTTAACCTTTTTAATTTTTCTGCCTGTCCCCATCTTTCCATCTTTCATGTTCCACCAGATAGATAGATAGATAGATAGATAGATAGATAGATAGATAGAGAGAGAGAGAGAGAGAGAGAGGGAGAGAGGGTCACTGAGCTCCCCAACAACGCTCCGTCCTCCCACAGACGCGCAATCGGAATACCGCGTTCCCCTTAGACTACAAAAGTCACTTTATTTCTATTTTCCGGCTCTGAAAACTGCAGAAGAATTCCAGCCTAACCTCAGAAATCCCGCCGTCTGCAGGCCCTTCCACTCTCCTCCACCTCATAAACTTGTAAACGCAGCATGTAAACAACAAAAGTTGTTATTTCCATGTGTAGAAGATGCCTTGATAGTCTGTCACTGGGGATAATCTCTGCCTGATTTAGAATAAGCCAGAGAGAGAGAAAAAGCCAGCACACGGAGGCAGATTAATCCACGAATAGAGGGAAATCAAAATATAGGCTATAGGCTTAAAAATATCTCAACTCCCCTCCAGGCAAAGACACTATTAAATGCAAAAATGGTTTTAACCTTACCACTGTAATCCTTTACTAGCAATAGATTTTTTTTTATTTTTTTTATTCTCACCCATATTTTCATTCTGACGCCGGCAGAAGTTGTAAATTGGAATTTGTGGAGCAGCTTCTGTGTTGAAGTTGAAGAAAACAAAACTTAATTTCTTCCATTTTTTTGTTGTCTTGTTTTAATCTCAGAGTGACTGGGTGTGATGACAGCAGGCCTCCTATGGAAATAAACATCTGAAGTCCTAAACTAATCCGAAATGTATCTTTTTATTGGTTCCCTTTTTTAAAAGAATACTGTTTTAACATTTCCTTCCTCAAAAGTGTAATCTGGACTCTACAGGCCACACTACCACTGTTAAGGATATTCTGCTATCAAGGCCATAGTGTTGTAAAGCAGCCCAGGAGATTTGGGGTTTATGAAGTGCAGACAAGTGAACTGGTACACTGCGAGATAATTAATCTGAGATAATGAATGAGGCTGTGAAGATGCATGCAATCATTAATTCTAATCATGACACGTTTATTTGTCTCCCCTCTCTCCTCCAGGCTCAGTTTAGAGACACAATGTCACCACAACAATGTGTGAGGGGCACGGCTAGAGGAAGGAGAGGACTTTGGAATAAAGGCTAAATACTGAATCGAGCAGGTGATTAGACGGAGGGGGAGAAAAGAAAAAAAAAAAGGTGTTTAAAATATGGGAGAGATGCTCAGAGATACCGGGGTGGCCATGGCTGAGGAAGCCGGGATGTGCGACCTTACAGCCGTGGCCGGGCAGGCTGCCGAGGGGGGTGACTCCGGTAATACAGAGAGAAATATCACCCCCGACTGGAGCTTTGATCAACTGAGTGTACCGGGGAAGAGGAGGAGGAGGAGGAGGAGGAGGAGGAAGAGGAGGAGGGTGCAGGGTGGGGTACCGGTCCACTGCTCTGCTGTTTGCAGCCTCTCTGCACAGTCTTTTTTTTTTCTTCTTTTACAAAACAATATTGCAAACAGGCGCTGACATTCATAATTCATACTAAGATCATTCTGCTTCACGAATGGATTTATTTGATAAAAATAATAATAATAATAAAAAACCCAAACAGCTCCATTACTGTGAACTGGCTCACTTAATATCATTTCTATAATTTTTCATCTCTATTCCTGTTTGGAAAACATTCACCACGTGGAATAGGAGAAATTATTCTAAAGGCGCAGATGTGGCAAAATGCGCAGACTTTTAGAAAGAAAAGAAAGAGAAATTAAAAGTCCAAAGCAGAAAGTAGGGGCCTGTTTTTATTTTATTTCTTTATTGCACGAAGCTGCGGACAAGAGCGTCGACTAAATAAAAGTCATTAGAGTGAGGAATCTGAATTATTGTTTCTTTTAAAAAATGTGTTTTGGCATTAACGAAAAGCAGCATCTGAATTCATCTGCTTTAATTAAAAGTTACAAAATAAGCTGTAAATGCATTTTAAACTCTAATCATCAGCTTTTGGACCAGTGCGTAAAGTGCGCTCTCAACGAATCAACTCGTAAATTGGTTGCGTAAACAGTTTTTGACGCAAAGTTTAGCATCATATCCATAAACTGAGGGGAGGAGGTGATGGAGGGGAAAGGTGGTGCACTTTCTTGACCCTTCCCAGTGCGTCAATCGTTCTTCACCGCATTATCACGCTCTCCAAAGACCGACGTCCGAGCTTTCCCGCCCTCCTTCATCCATCCATCCATCCATCCATCCATACCGGCACGCGGTGCTCACGCAGCAAGAAAAGGCCCCATAGCTGACGGAGATGCGGTCTGTGGCGGGGAAACCCACACGACAGTGGGAGGCTGCAGCAGCCAACACCAAAGCAGAATCCCGCGATCGACTGGCTGGGCCTCCTCCTCCCCCCTTCTCCTGTACATCGGGAGCCAAACATATGCCGATGTGAACTCGACGTGGATTATTGAGCCAACAGCAACTCTATGCAAACATTTTTCCAGACTTCCCAACTCCGGTCCCGGCCTGTGCTGAGAGAAATCCAATGGGATTTATAGATCATCTCCCTACAGCTGTCCCTTCTCAGTCAGTCAAACCACCACCATCACCCCCCTTCAGCTCCCACCCAACCCAGCACGCACACACTCCATCCACACACACTAGCCAATACTCAGAGATCCGGCCCACAGAATCACGCAGCCACCGCTGTCTTCTGTGTGTTTTCTCAATGAGATCATATGAGTCAGTGAACTGGGGGCTCGGGGGGTCCAGCACAGTAACCCTGCCTGAGACTCAGAGGTCACCCAGAAAAAAAAAAAAAAAAAGAGCCTTCCACCAGGGTTCCGCTCACTCCTCTAGGGGGCGAATTCAATCCGGGTAAAGAGAGGGCTTAGGCCATGATACTAATTATTATTGCTATTATATTACTGTCTTCCTGTTCATTGCTGCCAGCATCCTTGACATTATTATTATTACTACATCACTGGATAAAGTGTAAACATGTATACATTTTCTTTTATTTTTTGCTATTTTTTAAATTCTCTTTGACAATTAAAGAAGGCTGTCTGTCACAATCTCATATATCTTTAAATGTTTCTCATTTAAAGTTTACATATTCCAAAGGAAGCCAAACTAGTTGAATGCACTGCAAAAAAAAAAAAAAAAGTGTTTTCTCCAAAGTGGCAGAAAAGCATCTGTGGACATATTTTGAAACCACAAACCTGTTAAAAATAATAATATTAATGCAACTACATGCAGCTAAGACACACTGTTTAAAAAAATAGAAGCAATCAGAAAAAAAAAATCACTTCTGTCGCATCAGGTGAAGAACACCGCCTGACTAACTGGTGGGACTCCTCAACATTTAATATGAATAAAAAAAATGTAAAAAAACAAAAACAAACAAAAACACAAGACAAAAAGTGCCTTCTCTCAGATGCTGCAATCAGACATAAACGATCATACATAAAGGCGCTGGGAAGCAGCCTCTAAAGCAGTTCCCCTAGTTTAGATTAATGGTACTTCGCGCTTATTCTGCAGTCGGGGTGAAAGGGCTGGGATCACTAATGATTATAATATAATGTGTGGCGATAACCACTCCCTTTGAGATATTATCGCCCGCTGGCCAATGCTCAGGGGACGAGCTGCATGGCTGCAGAGCGGCAGATAGCTGCTGCTGCTGCTGCTGCTGCTGCTCCTGCTTCAGCCACCGCAGCGGATTTCGGCGCACTGGAAAAAAAAAAAAAAAAAAAAAAAAAGCCCGCAAGCATGGAGAGAGAGAGAGAGAGAGAGAGAGAGAGAGGGAGAGGGAGAGCTGGCCGCTGCTGATACCTGCATTAAAATATACAGCAGCAGCAGAGCAGCCCATTATTGTTGTTTTTTTTCCTTTTCTGTTTTTAAATGATGAGATGATGAAGATTTTTTATGACTGAGAATATCAGCGCATGTTTATTCACCAGCGCCTCGCCTCTATTTTTTTCTCTCCACCCAACAGCTGTAAATCAGACCAAAGAAGAAAAAAAAAATCCATTCTACTTGTTTATAACTGCAACCATTTTAAGTGATTTAATTACTACTACGGAGGAACATTTAGCGCCTTCTAAACGGCTTTTTACTGCAGGGAAGGAGCGCTGCAGGTAGAAAATGATCTTAAAGCCTCTTTGGTTAGAGCAGCAAATAGACTTTCTTTTTTTTTTTTCTTCTCAAAATTTCAAAGAAATCAAAAGCGATAGCTGCGTGACACAAGTGTGAGTGGTAAGATGTGAATTAATGCTGAATTTCCCAGTTCTGCTTTTTCATAAATTCTTTTTTGATCATGAAACTTTTTGTGTTTTGTTTTGCTTGGAGAGAATGACCTTAAATTTATATTCTTTGACGGATGATTTTATTAAAGCCCACATTCAGAAACAAATGTTAAAAATCTGTTCTCATTGTAATCTTTGGAGGAAAATCCAACAATTAAAAACTCTTTTACACATATACACATGTTGGGGATGAGGTAGAACTAACAACTGCTTTCCATATATAATATCTTTATGCGGAAAACTGATGTAAAAGCTGCAGGCCTCCACATTTATATAAACAAAACCAAATTCATTGCTCTTTTTTCTTCTGCATCCAAGAAGCGACACACACTAAATATTGTGGAGTCACAGATGTCAATATACACGTGGAATTTTTCACCCTCCATGGGAAAGAAAAAGAAAAAAAGAAATCACTCCGAATCAAACAAGAATCAAGAAGCCTCTGATTATTCTTTAATGTGGACGCGCACAAAAGCCGATTAGGCTGGAAATCCCTGCATAATTATCGACATTCACTGATCAATAACAAACAGCTCAGTCCTCGACAACGTCTGAGTAAAAAAAAAAAAAAGGAAAAAAAAAAAGCGCTGTGCGAGAAAGAAGGACAGGAGAAGGAGGAGGAGGAGGAGGAAGAAGTGGAGTGAGTGATGCTGCTGTGTTGGACGCACCGCCAACAATCCCGCGCTATCCATCTTCATTGGAGCTTTTGTGTGCGCAAAAAGCAAAGGCGCGCATAAGGTAAAGCCCGCATCAAAGCCGCGGCTTTATTTTTATATCCAATAGATCAGCAGGCAGACAAAGCTTTATTTTCGCCAGGAGAGAGATATTTTACCTCTGCCTTACGGTTTTATGTTGGAGAGGTGTCAGCCGCTGGAAATGGATGGCTAATGCATAGGCAAAGCGCTGCTCGCCTTGGCATGCTGCACGTCAGAGGGGGGGCTGCAGGGAAGAGCAGCGGGGATTTAAGGCCCCTGGGGGCCCAGCACGGGGGGGGGGACTGAGCACAAGGGGCATCAGAGACATCAGGCCTCGGCTCATTCTGTAGCTACTAATACAGCAGAAACACAGATTAAAGATGATTTTTGGACGTTTAATAAAAATCCATGGCTCATGTCAGCCTTTGATGGGGCCCTGAGCCAAAGAGTGACCCCCCATTTCTTTAAATGACAAACAAGAAAACAACAGGAGACATTTAGGTACAAATACAACAATAAAAAACAAGAAGGAACTTTACAGAATGCAAAAGTGCAGAACAATATTAACTCCATTATTATTACAGCTACTGAGCAAACAGTACAATTAATCTGAGCTCCATTAGTACATATTCAAGTTTTCTGTCAGTAATAAGTGGACACATGTAGCTCATACCAGAGCTGGGCACATAAAGTCACAGCTCACCTTTCTGTCACAAAACAGGGCTGGCCTCATTTATGCAAGCAAGAGAATTAGCCTAAGTTTGCTCAGCCGCCCTGTCTCCTCCACTGGCTCATCCTGTGAACGCAAATTTGATGCATGAGGAATGGGATGTGCTGTATAGTAACAGCCACAGCCTTCCATTAAAACTGTTCCTTATGAGGCCCTGAGCAGAACTTTTAAATGTCTTCAAAATTGTGCACACACATGTAAAGACAAGTTTGGAAGATACTTTTATTAATGACAAAAAAAAGCAAAAAAAACCCAAAACTGGACAAACATCTAATTACAAATATTTGTTTCATATATATATATTGGTAGTAATTCTACATATGCATCAGCAACTTTGGTTAATACACAACTTGTTTCATGTGTAAACAGACTGGAGATGCTTACGTCCACTCACCCACGACCTGAAAGAAAAACAGAGAGAGGGAATTTGTAGAATACAAAATGTGCAGAACATCAACAAAGTGTCATGAGTTACTGAATTCATAAAAGTATTGGCTCTTTCTGTAGTCAAAACACTGAAAATATCAAATCAGTGGATAGAACTCATAGGACAGCACCCAAAGACAAACACTTCAGAATAATACATGCATTGGCTGGAACTGACCTTTCAGTAAAAACACACGGCTTTATAGTCACCAGAAAAAAGCCAGTTAATGGACTTATGACTGATTATTAATGTGTTTGCAAGGTCAAGAATGAGCTTTCATGCTCTACAACACGGATCTGGTAGAATATTAGGAACTACAAAAAAACTATAAAGATGAGTTCAATTAATTGAGTAAATCGCTGACCAACATTTTGACCAAAAAAGGAAAGAGTATATGTAATGTGCCCTTCCCTGTCAAAACTGAAGCAGTCAGTGCTTTTCTTAGTAGTTCTAAATGTATCTCAAACCACACCATTAGAACACCCTGACATGACATTCTCCAAATCTATTCCTTATTTAAAGGAAAACACTTCTCCTAACACATGCATGTGGAGGGCGTACGGTGCTTCATAGGGGTGCCAAACATGAAAATGTTGAATAGACTGCGTTTTAGTGGAGAGTTCCAGTGTCTCATAAAGACTGATTCTGAGGCTTTTCTGTACCAATAACATTACTTTAGCATTCAATTTGTGAACGCTCCTAGTCAGATTTCAACATTTTCAATAGCGTTGCAGAATAAAAGCAGCATCCTACAAACACATCTGTCGGAATCAGCCTTGAAATGTTCACATTAGTCGAATCCTCTCCAGACCCCCGTAACACAACCCCATACAGGACTATTAGCTAGTTGTTAAAATCTTATGCACTGTTCGCTCCCTGACATGAATGCAGATTTCTCGCTATATGCAGCAAAGAGTTAACGAGATTTACAATGCTGCTCAAAACACAGAGCTTCCCTGTCATATTTCCCCCCTCATGCTAAATAGAAATCTTAAGAAGTAATTGGAATTTACTGCATACCTGAATAACTGCATATAAATAAGCACACATTTCATCCGGGGGTTCACTGACACTGTTTGGTCGCATAAAAACTGCTGCATACATTATAATACACAGCAAATAATCTTATTTTGCTGCAGCCTTTTGCTACATGCTTGGGATTCCGTCCAAATTACCGAGGATTCAAACAAGCGTTTTCAATTTATTAAACCTATATGGGCAACATTTCATTTTAATGGGACAATTTATTTCTGGGAAGGGATTATCAGGGGTTGGTGGAAACCATGGCAGTGTGTAAATCTGACAGTGTTCATCTCATTTAAAGGCAGGCAGCCTTCTCTTTGCTGTGGCCTGCTTTCACCGGACACAGGAGGAGGATTCAGGTAGACTCGCAAAGGCCTCGACCCCCCTTCGCTTTTTCGTGTGGCTGGGAGACAAAACTAGCTCGTTGACTTTGGCCATGTCTCCCAGACAAATTCCTCAATTCTCAACACCTTTATGAGCCTGCATGTGCTTACTGAATTTGGTGGAGGAGGACGCAAATCCTCCGGATGGGATTGGCAGTCATGCCCCTGGTCTCTGGCCCGACACGCTTGGGATGTAAAGTGGCCGTCGACGGCGCAACCCCCCGGTCGAGAGGGCTCAGCGGATTTGGAGATAATGACATTGCCGCCTCTATTAAGATTCACATTAACCATTTCACCACACGACCCCATTTCCCTTTGTCCTAGACCTGTGTCAAAAGCCTTGCAGTCTTACCTTGCTCGTGGTAATAGTGGAAGCTGACCAAACAACCTGTATGCGCACATCCTCTATTTCTGGGAAGGACAAAGGAGAGGCTGTCTATATGCAAAGAATACAGTGAAAATATATCCCACTTGTTGAAAGCAAACCACCTTAAGATTCATGGAGCAAACTATTTGGCTGCAAATAGATGCCCGATGCTGGTGCCTGACATTTTCCACATTGAGACCCGCACTCACAAATACAACCCGTCTTCTTTTTCACTGACTGAAACACACCTACACCAAGTGACCTCTCTCTGCCTCTCTGTCACACACACACACACACACACACACACACATGCACACAACCCCTAGTTGCCTCCCCTGCTGGCTCCCAGAGCTGTGACTGTGGGAGGGAGGCCAAATTGTTTGTCTCTCCCTGTGTCAAGGCTCTGCAGCGGGGATGAGACTATGAGAACAACTGCTCCCTGTCTGGCTTCTGGCTGATGGCTCCATCAGGTTAGAGCAACAGGGAGTCTGACACTGGATGAGCTCGAAGCTGTGTGTGTGTGTGTGGGAGAGAGACTGTGAGAATATGCGTTCGACGAGAGGTAGCGCGATCTTTCCAGGAGTTAAGAGTGATGCTGCGTACAGCCAAGGTGGGCAGTTAAAGGACAGCTTGAAAAGCAGTTGTTGAAAAGCAAAACACTATATCACTGAGTTGTTAGGATCAAGGAAGAAAAAATAAAACACCTCAAAAGTTTATGCTGTAGGCATTACAAGTAGTATAAAACTACAGAATGGAGAACTTGTGGGATGGAAACTTTGAACATCTAAATATAAGAATGACTTCCATCTTCTGGTGTTTTTTTTTTAAAGGCTGCCAGATCAGAAATTGCTCACAACGGTCACTTTGAAAGACTGTTTTGTAGCTTTTGTAAGCTGGAGAACCTATTGTTTGAAGTATATTATGGTTGTATTTCAAGTCATGCGTTTATTTTTTCCTACACAAGGTGACATGATGGTGGCAGGCAAAGCAGGTCATTTCAGACATCGCTCTCCCAGCAACGCTTTTTAGTTTCTCCTCAGGGATCCCAAGGTGTTCCGAGGCCAGATGTGATATGTAATCCCTTCAGCAACTTCTAGGTTTTACCTCAAGGTCTCCTCCCAGTTGGACATTCCTGGGAAACCTCTACAGAACAGCGTCCAGTCGGCATCCTAATCAGATATTCAGACCACCTCAGTTGACTCCTTGTGACCTGAAGGAGCAGCAACTCTACTCTAAGCTCCCTTCAGATGTCTGAGCTTCTGGAGAAACCTTCTTTTTTTTTTTTTTTTGCTTCTTATATATGTCCTTCTAAAAATGTCAGTGCCATGTTTGTGTGTGTTAAGTATACAGGAGACAGGATGTGGTTAGCTTAGCTTAGCATAAAGAATGGACTCAGAGGGAAAAGCTTGCCTGTTCGTAGGGGTTGTCTAAAATGTTTTACACATTGTTTCCTGTGTAATCCATGCTGAGACAAAGCAGGAGACAACATGTGGAGACAACGTTTTGTTTCTGTACAGGCGCAGTGGTATAAAACAACGTCACTGTCACAGCAAGACCTTAGTTAGCTGCTCACTGTCGTTCCAACCTGGTCAAAAGCTAGGTTCAACACCTAACTCTGTCTTGTGTGTACAGTTTAAACAAGCAATATACGTGTACTTTCTCAGGATAAAGACTGTTTTTTTCTTTATAATCTCATATCACACAGAAGATGTTCTGAAAAATTAGAGTGATTCCTTAAACCCACCAAAGGGAGAAAACAACAGGCAAAAACCACAAGATGACACCATGAACGTATACATTATGACAGCATTAAGTTATTTTTATCTCTCAAAAATTTTTCTGTACATGAATATTTTTTTGGAAGAGATGGTTGTCTGAAATGTAGACATAAATAAAGTATAAGGTTAGCTGTAAGCTTTGTAATCTCAGGTCATCCTATAAGGGCTTATGCCTGGTGCACCTGGATAACTGTGATCATTTAACCCAGACATAAATACTGTACACAGGAGCAAGGTGACTGCTAACAGTCATCTTGTATTTATTGGCATTTCCTCCGAATTGATTTTTTTTCCCAGTGCAGTGCATTTTCTGGAGAGTATTTAGTAATATTTCCATCCCTGCTCATGCATTTTGCTTAACCCCGTCTCCATTTGTGTCACTTCCCGACTCTTCTCTTGTGGTAATGTGGATGGGGTAGTTATGCCGCTGCATGGAGAACCCTCCTCCTCTCCTGACTTGCTATGCCTGCAGATGAGTTGAAAGGGTGAGGAGGTCGCAACCTTCCTGGGGGATGTTTTACGATGACACGGCCGGGAAGGTCTGATTTGTCTCCACTGGAGCGTGCTGCTGGTGTCTTCACACCCAGCCAGAGAGAAAGAGAGAGATAGAGATAAATAGAGAGAGTGCAGGGGAGAGAGGGAGAGTGTGTGCACAGAGGAAGAGAGGCGGTGAGGGTGTGTGTGTTTGTGTGTGTGTGTGTGTGTGTGTGTGAGGTGTTTGTCAGAGGTTGAACGTGGCTGGGTGGAGGAGGGCGGGCTGTAAATTAGCTGGCTTGGCAGACTGATGGTCAGCAGCAGTTTCAGAGAACAGCACCCACCTTGACCCCCCGCTTAGGATGTCCAGCTGAGCCCCAAGGGAAGAAGAGGAGGAAGAGGAGGAGGAGGAGGACTGCTGTGGGACATCAGACGTGACCGTGTAGACTCACTTATTGTTGTTACTGTCTTGCTATCTCGTAAACACACTGATTACTGTCACCGGTCACTCATTCTTTGATCAGGACACCTTTGGCTGTTTGACCTATGTTAATTATTTAGAAGCACTGAAACATGGTGTTTCCTCTCCTAGCATACACATTTTCTTTTCTGCTTCCTCTTAATGGACCAGAAGGATCATTATGTTCCACCCTCTGACAGTATCAAATGAATTCAAATCGTACTTGCAGCCATATGATGAATATACAGATTAAAATATTGCACTATTTAATCAACTTGGTCATCTACATCATTTTAGTCACATTTCCTCACAAATTCCTACATATTTATTGTAAAATTATTTTGTCAAAAATAAAGTTCTTTAAGTTGAAATAATATTTGGCTGCACAGGATGGGTTTGTCTTGACTGATCCACTACTGAGTTAGTGAGGTTTGCGTGGTTAAACTGCCAGTACTGTCCTTGTAGAAATCCATACTAAACCAGTTTTAGGCCACCTAATATTAATTAAATTCCTTATAGAATATGGAAGCGGGTCAACATCAGTCTAAAAGAGATACATGAGTTTTCACTTCCTCTGTCCTGTGATTCCTGGTGTCAAAATCCACAATGCCTCTGAAAACACAGGGTTCTATGCGTTTTCTAGGAAATGTTTGAGATCTTTAAAGTGTTGCATTCTATTTATATCTGGAACAATCTCTTTTATACACACAAATGACTGATTCCCTAAATGTGTTGATAACGAACAATGTCAAAGTCCTCTTTCTTTCCTCTCTTTTTGTAAATAGTTGTTTTGTTTTTTTAAGAATAGGTCTATTGCAGATTTCCGGCAACTATAGGTTTCCTTTGGGTTGCGTACCTGTACACTCCCTTGCATTTGCTTACACAGCAGCAGACACCATAGATGCACAGCTGATGTTATTATTCTATGTCAGTCCTCTTCTGGAAAACTTTGCCTCTTTCAAGCCTCTTTCAAACATACACTCCGTTCCATTGATCTGATGGCAATTTAACGTGTCAGCTTCATGTCTGAATGCACACCTCAGTCATGTTACTGTAAAAGTTTTGCTGGCAGTGTTACCAGGTCGGACCTCGTAACGTTTCCATATCGCTTACAACACAAGAAGTTTGAACTTACATGAACGTGCACAAGCAGCAACACTTCCAGTCGTGATTTGCGGAAGGATTTTTTGCACATTTCAGCACCAATATCAGTGCAAAAACTTTACAAGGAGGCTTAACACACAGTTTGTGTGCCACACTTTTATCATGCACTTTGCTCTTGTGTTTTGTTTTTTTTTTCCTTATGAGAAGAGGTAAACAGGAACTTTCTTCCAGATGTTTAGAACTATTCTCTCCAAGTTTGTTTAGACATCAGCTGATTCCATTTGTGAGTCTCCAAAGAGAGAGAGAGAGTGAGAGAGCTGCGCGCACTTGCACATAGAACAACACCTTCATGAAATTCTTAAAATGATGAATTATTGCAGAGAGAACATTGACATTGGATCCAACCAGGATCCACCAGCAGGTCACACTGTGTGGACCGGCATGTCTTTACATGTCTGTCACACAGAATGGCAATTTAGTTTCCAGCTGTTTAGGACTATTTCTTTTTAGTTTATTACATACCTGGAGCGTCAGACAGCACTAGGATCCACGAGTGTCTCCAAGAGAGAGCCAGCTACTCACATTTACGCACAGAGCAACAGCAGGAACTTGATTAATTAGGTTTAACTATAAATTATCCTGACAGGGAGAAAGGATCGATCAGGATCTAACAGCGGGTCACACTTTCAGTTCCTGAGCTTTCAGTTTCCCTGTTTAAGAAATCAGTGATAAACTGGGCTGTAATTTGGACACTTTGATCAGCTGCTATCAATTTAATTTTAGTCTGTTACTGCAAAATTATGCATTATAAATCACTTGGTGTATTGTCCAGTCATGCCTGAATGACAAATGTCTTGTCCCTACCACGGCTTTCTTCGGCACTGTGGGGGTATGCCTGAATGCTGCTATGAGGAACAATAACTAAAAAGTGTCTGAATGCTGTCACTGTAATGGATTGATGAAGCCAGCAGTGTTCCAAATTCTGTCTGAAATGGACTTTTGTTGCACACATGCACAGTAGGTTGTATCTAAGTATTCTGCGCATGCATTCTACTGAGCATGTTTTCTATTGTTCTTGTCATGTAGTTATGGTGTGGATGTCAATTATGGGCTGCACGTGGCAGGGTCCATGCTTTCTTGGCAAGTTGGTGAATTGGTAGTTTACATCATGTGGATGTGGTAACACTGACCTAGATTGTGTATATGTATTCTGCACATGCACACTCCTGCCCAGCATGTGCAGTGTTGCTGCAGAGCAGTCAGAAACCTTCAGTGAATGTCCACATGCAGCCCAAAATTTGGTGTCTTGGTGAACTGTAATGGGTCATAATGAAATGTATGTCGAGTGGACCCTTGCAGAAACTTGTGTACTCACGGACAGTGAAGGTAAAAGGCCAGTGCTATACCTTATGTGTCTGCGAGGGTCTGATGGAGGTGAATTTCATCATCTTACATCTGACTCCTGCAGACTAGACATTCAGTGTAATAGCAATAAGCACCTGTCTGTGAATGTCCACATCTGCAAGGGAGTTTAGTCAGGCCTTGAACGGCAGTCTTGAAATGGATCAAACCAGGACTTTATTCCACACAAAGAGGTAAACTGGAGGGATTTACTTATTTTCTTTTCAGATTAGCATGACAGGTGAATAAAACATAATGAGGTCATCTGCTATAAGAACTATAGCAAGTTGGTATCTTTGTTTTTTGTATATCCAAGAAATCTTGACTCTGATGCATCAAAGTGTCCCATTTTGGTGGGAGAAAGAAAGAAAAAATAAACAGACAAATGAACAAAACATATTATATTGTTGTTATTAAGACTCCACTTATTGTGACTGGAATATGGGAACTTTAGTGTTTGCCTCTTGACATGGGCATTAGCTGCTAGCATTAGCCAGCTAATGCATACAATATACAACATAATTCTTGAAAAAGATCAAGATGTTTTTTTAAATCACAAGGTTGGTAATAAACATCAGGTTGCATGACAGAGCTTTTTTTTTTTTGCTCAGACAGTTTCCTATGTCACTGAGCAGTAAGGTAACATGACAACGACTTGAGTGGTTTGCATTCGAAGTGCTCTGACTGTGTAACTTTGTCCTTGGATTTTATGTTTATAGAAGTTAGAATGCATCAGGTTGTAGTTGGTTGACTTACCTGCTTGTTATCGCCTTTACCTGTATTTATCACATATTGAGCAGTAGTCAAACAAGCTGATATTTACATGGCGGTGAGCATTCAGCACTCATCTGTCAAATCTGTTTGTGGCAATTCAAAATGTGTCTTAATACATTCAATCACAGTAGAGACTCATAGTCAGTTACTCACGGTCCAGTTTTTCAGTGGCATCAACTTATGAGATTAAATTCATAAGTAATATAATATATCTAATATATATGTTACAGCCAGGTTACAAGTTGTACTTTAATTTATAGTTAGCTTCCAAACTCATTAAATCTTTAGAATAAGTAACAACTGGCATTACTGACAAAAATCTCCATCATCATCTAGATAAGTTCGGCATCAGAGCGAATGCACTGCTAGAGCACACCTGAGAAAGTTCAGCTAGTTGTAGATTTAGTTCAGTCAAGGATCGCTTTGTGGCTGTCTTTCATAAATCCAGATGTGGTCATGTTTGACATAACTAGCAACAGAAACCACAGGTCAAAAGGCACATGGAAATGTAATGAAGGAATAAAACAACAGGCGGAATAAAGCACAAGGTGACATTTTTTGTTTATTCTTTTTTGTGTATCGTGTTATACATTTTATCCTCGAGTACACACTTTATAATACCGTCATTAAAGAAATGCTATTTTTAAAAAAGCACTTTTTTGGGGCAAACATTTATTTGTGTGTGTGTGTGTGTGTGTGTGTGTGTTCTTTAAAGGCATTTAATTGGTTTTATTCACTTGAAAATGTCCAAATTAATTGAAAAAACAAAACAAAACAAAACAAACAGAAAACAGAGGGGTCTTTGACCAACTGCGGAAAAATCCCATATTTTTTGCAAAAACATGTACAAAACATATTTCCAACTTCATATCGATGTTTTTGCATACTGTCTACACAGTAGTGGTTTTAAAGCTGTAGGATTTTAATTTTATAGGTAACAAGCTCTCACACAATGGTGCAGGGAAAGGGAGGAAGAGCTGCCTGTACTCTCCTTTCAGGTCTCTTTTAAACCTTGGTGTAGAACTGTGGCAGGTTTAATGTTTAAACAAAGGAATGTGTGTATGGTTTCAATATTAAGTCAGATAAATACAGATTTATTGCTAAACTTCTACACACGCAAAATAAAAATAAAAAGATTTTACAAAGCATAAAGCATTCTCAACCATTCTTAAAAAGTCTCTACATATAATAAATTGGCCAGTATTAAACAAATTAATGTCACGCTTGGCAGTTCATCGATCTGCTGTTTCGCTGTTGCTTATTTGCAATCATGGAGCTCATTAATGGAGAAAATTATGAGACTCCTCGAGATGCTGGGGAGGAGAGAGTTAAACAGGCTACAGGGATGCACCGGCGAGACCGAGAGAGAGAGAGAGAGACAGGGTGGTGTCTTCATTTGCATGAAGTTTTCTGGAATGCGTCCCCCCCCCCCATTGGGGTGTAGGTGGGAGAGTTAGCACCCTGCAACACACAGTCCCAGCACACTCTAATAAATCATGTAATCCCTGATACTGGAAGACAAACATGGGAGCAGATCTAATCAGGACTTGGCAGAATCCTTTTATCTGAGCCCATCTCTGCCTGGTCACACACAGTACACAGTCCCACACTCCTCTTATGACAAACACTGAAGTGGTTGATAGTCAGTGATGGATAGGGGGGGGCGGAGATAGGGGGGGCAGTTGAGGTGGGGCTCCAAGAGCAATACTGATATTCATCTTAAAATCGGACCATTTACAAACCAAATGTGTTTTTTTTAGTGAGTGCTGCCTGCGTGTAAAAACTCCTGAAAGGCCAGTTACACAAAGGTTTAAAGGAGGTTGTTTCATTATGTATCATCATCATCGAGGTCAGCAAATCACAATCACATGTAAACCCCCACCGAATGCACTCTACAAACAAACATCAAAGTGTGACATGTAGTAAGTACGTGAATAAAGAACTGCAGCATATATAGCTGGGCTGTAGCATTGCAAACCATCTACAGAGGAGCTCAAACTGCTTGGCTGAAACAGGAGAAGAGAGTTAAAATGATTTCTCAGCTTATTTAAAAGACCAAATTATGCCTGATCCTTGATTACAAGTTTCTTAACAAGAACCAAAAACTTGCAAAGTCCAATGTGACAGCCTAAATTCTTAGAATATTGTTTTGTACTATAAAGGTTCCACATATGTTTTAGTGTCAAGAGTTTTTTTCCTCCATGACTGTTTAAAAACTGTAGTGGGTCACACTGTTGCAATGGGTCACATGTTTCTTCTGTATCATTAAACAGTACACTGGTGCTTCATTTGACAAAATTGAACATATTCTTTGAGTGCCGTTGAAAATAGTTGATAATGAAAGCAATGTTTGCTCCTGTTTAAGTAACATTGATTAAAAACTACATGTTGCTGACTGAAACTACATATTTGTGAGCATTTTTAAAGATTTATGCTCCGAAAGGGTGGAGTGTTAGGTCTTCGAAAGCACTGTGGTTCAGGAAAGATTGTACTGTTTGTTACATGTTGATAGTTTAGTTCTTTGTGTGTTATGCTTTCAGTATTAAACCAAAATCATGATCCTCCCCTGTATTGTGTTGTGAGTAAACACAATGATGAAAAGTTCAGTCAAGCTTCAGTTGCTCTGCATTAAAAACAAATGAAATATGTTCTAAGAAAGCTTTTATATATGTGCTTTGGACCAACATTTTTGTTTTGCCACATACAAAGGGGAGATCACAAAGCTCCAACACTGTTTGTGGTGTACATCACAGTCATGAACACACAACATGTGTAAACAGTAACTGTCTCATATGAGGACATGACACTGTACTTTGTGGACCTGCATCATGTTTTCGTGTCCACTGGTAGGGTTAGGGTCACGAGTTCCCAATGGACCACAAACTGGCTTATAAAAGAAACCATCTCTTTCTGTTTCAGTTAGCAGCCGGGATGATCCTGAACGGTGGCACAATTACATGTGAGTGCTCTAATGTGCCACAATGAGATGATTAAGCGGAGCTTTTTTGATTACAACAAGGCTATTGTTACTTTCCATCCACCCTACTTATCGGATTTTGTTCCCTGTGACTTCTTCCACTTCTCCAAAATGAAATTCGCACCATCACTGGAAATCACGTACAAATCACGGCACTTCCAGAATCTGGCAACAACTACATCATTTATAACTCATGAATTATAAAGATGTGAATCACAAAGCTCAAGTTTGCCACATAACAAGCATTTGTTAGCAGGAAAACCATTTGTTTTCCAGCCATGTGTGCACATGATGCAGAGTGGACAGTCCTTGTGGCCACAGGTTTTGGTCTGCATGCAGATGTCCTCAGTGGGGATCTCTGTGAACTTTGACTGGCAAAGCTCACATGTTTGAACTGTACACTACTGTGCCCATTCCATTTAACTATTCCCTAATGCTACTGGTGCTGTTGTTTGACTGACTCCTCTGGTGTCTCTTCTTCGACACCTGACCTGCCTTCCTCGACCTGCTGCGCCAACGTGGAGTCCTATCAGAGACTACGTTGGCAGTTACCCGAGAGAGAAGGAAGCGCAAACGGTGCAAACGTAAGCAAAACAGGGGGAAGAGAGCCGGGATCCATGCTAAGCTAAAGGCTAACCCCTCCAGACCAGCAGGACTGTCCTCCTACTCTCCAATGTCCGCTCCCTTGACAACAAGCTGGACGAGCTACGTTTGCTGAGAGAAACCTGGAAAGTGGAAAGACTGCTGTGTGTTTGCTTTAACAGAAACATGGCTCCATGACAACAGACGGACATACAGCTGGAGGGGATGACATTATTCCGGGCGGACAGCTAGCTTTGGACAGCATCTGCGTCTTCACCATCATCACACCATCATGTGTGTCTTTGTGTCCCTGAAGACCTACCAGGACCTGAAGAGGTTCACCATGTGCAACGAATGGCGGCGCGCATGGACGCAGCGGCCCCTTCAGGAGACGCAAGAGTGAACGTTTAGTGTCTTATCCCAGACGTTCATTCTGCAAAACTTACTAATTAAATGATCCTGAAGAAACGCTCTCATCTTGCCTGTGCGACTGTGTATGTACAGCAAAATGACAATAAACTTGATTTGATGGGATTTGAGGGTGACTTTGAGGATGTGCATGAGGGAATGTTGACATATTTACTTTTTACTTCTCTTTAAAGTCTCATGAATGAATTCACCTTGGTTTGGACATTTTTTCCGCTGATCTGTTTCGTATGCGTGTCTTTTTTAAGAAAGGGTGTAACTGTTGAAAAGGCTTTAAAAAGTTTCTTCCGAACCCTTTGGCTGACATCATAGACTCTACATCCAAGTTTATCTACAGACGAACTGATCCAATCTGGATGTTACACTCTGGTTCAGGCAATGGACTTCTTTCTAGTGCCGTCCTATCACGCAGGCAGATATACTGTACAAACAGACACACCCAGCAGCATCCACCAAACCCTGATGTTGTGTGCACGTCGACCAGACATCCCGAGGTGTGTAAATGCAACACCGATCATGAAGAGTGACCTCCTACACTTGCATTACTCTGGGAAATCAGAGGAACTCATATGATTCATGCTATCTTTATGATTTCAGTTTCAAAACCTTCACAAAGCTTGTTTAAAATGAATTCAGTTGAACTGGGTCGCCTCCTGTAAATATTCACATGTCACTTCCAGGCAGACGGCTGGATGGGCTCCCCTCTGCTTTCTGTAACACCGCAGCCCACCTTGAATCAAACACGCTACGCAATTCACCGGGGAGCCATCACTGGGAATATATAGCAGCTCCTGGGTTACTTTGTATTGTAATAGATGCATTGTGCAGCTAAAGAATATCCCAGCCTGTATTCAAGCAGAATGAACAAAAAGGGGAGCAGAAGAAAGAGTCTGGTGCAGATTTAGGGGGAAAGTAGCGTAATTAGAAAGAGATGGGATCGGGGGAGGTTCAGTTGCTCTAGATGTGAAATCTAATTTCTATATAATGTCATTTAAATCCTGTGATCCAGGAATTGTATTTGAACTCGGATTATCGGAATCATCAGCCCGTGAATGCCTAAGATCCCTGCCACTGTTTGTGTGTATGTGTGCGTATGTGCAAATGTGTGTGTGTGGAGGAGAAGAAGGAGGGGGAGGGGATTTAGTGTTCCCCAAGTTCACAAGTTGCAAGCTTTTTTGGGATGATTATAGTGGTGGAAAGAAAAGATGAAATCCATTTAAAAGTAGAAGAAAGCAATAGAGGAGGGGGGGAATAAAGGCAGGTTCTGAAAGCAGCGCAGGAAGGGAAAACAAAATGAGCCTGCAGACAATATGAACATGACCTCATTTAAGTAAAGAACTTTTATCTTTTGTTTGCAATCATCAATAGTTCAGAACCAACAATGAAATGAAGAATTTTTTTTCTTTTCTTTTTGCTGGCATGCCACGCTATTATACACATTGTGTAGGTTTGTATCCCGAAGTTGCAAAGTAATAGTAAAGTCGAAAGCTGTAGTCCTCTCACTTCTGGAAGCCTGTGCATTGTGTTTTGATGGTTAATGATGTAGCAGCAAACATCAATAAAATATATGTCACACTGACCATGTTCTGCCTTTCACGTACAATGCATGTGCTCTGCATGTCTGCTGAGGACAATAAAGTTTGTTTTAGGCTCGGCGGTTCTTCAGGGAAAAGCAGAAATTCCAGGAGATACAATTTACGATCCATGAAAGAAACTCTATCATCATTTACGCGGATAATACATCGAGACATAACACAACTTTATGAATCCCAGCGGAACAATGCAAACTACAGTTGAGAATAATAAATAAATAAATACTGAAGCCAACCGATGTGCCACAAGGACAGGACATTTAACCAGGGACACATTGTTGAGAATAATGTCTTTTTTGTCACAAACTCCCTGATAATACTCACACAGGTACACACACATTGACACCTGGAAACTTCTTACAGCTTCATCTGTAGTAAGATGTGTTTCTGTGTCAAAACAATTTGTGCCTATATATGCATTTCTGGCAAACAAATGTCAGCTTTTACACCAGTTCAACATAAAATATCTTCCCCCTCTTTGCAGGACCACGTCTGATGAGCAGAGGGTCACACAGCCCAGCTGACCAAACCAATGGATGTGGTATCATCTGACAAAAACAACACAAACACAAGGGAATAGCAAAAAAACATATCACCAGCTACATGCATCATGCCAAGTTTGAGCCTGTCAAAACCCAGTTTCATCTGTGATCACCTTTAATCAAGCCCAATTCTCATTTACGTATTTTTCTGTTTTTGCAGTGAGACAACTGAACAAGTAATTAATTGTGTTAATAAACACTAAATGTTAACCTGATTCAATATAAATGTCATATTATCTGATAAAATCAACAAAATCCAAGTTAATAACAACAGATTTGTGCTGTATTTGACTAATATTTTAAAAGAATGATTACAGTGATAGTTAGAAGTATTATGTCATTGAAGGCTAAGACACTTTAATTGCAGACATTAGACATTGAACTCCTCAGTGCAGTGTTGAAACAATTTCAACAAGCAGGCCTAATGTAAGCTTAATAAAAGCCTGAAGTCAGTGGTACTGTGTGGGCAGGACACAAACTACAAAATAAGCAGGTGAATTAGGGGGAAAATAAAAAATAAAAATTCACAATACGCATGATATAGCAGCAACCTTTGCCCTGTTCAGACATGGAATACTGATCAGTCCTGTCTCCATGTTGACAGTAAATTATAATTCTAAGTAATCAATGAAGTTACTGCTGTTGTCATATGCATCCTGCTTCTGAGGATATTTAATAAACTCAGAGAAAAGATTCAACGAAACAGCTGGAATCAACAAATTTTAGCTTCTGTTAGCATTTTGTTAAACCCAGATTTCTTTAATTATTGGTGTTTTATTAATCTCTTACAGAGTACACTTTCATCACAGTGAGGTTTTTTTTGTGTGTGCATGTCAGGTTGTAATAGTTCTGAAACAGTTTTTTTTTTTGCTGTCTGTGATGTTTTTGGATCAATATTGGTGAAGAGATGTGAAAAAAGCCTGACATAAATTGCTTCACACAACTTGAAGTGGATCACTTGTACATGCACATCTCTTATGTGACCTCATGCAGTTCAAAGCCGAGGGTGAGATGTTATTAGATCTCGTCGGTAAGATTGCCCTTTTTACTTTTACATGGAAGTTACCAGGATGCTTATTTAGACATTAAGCCGACGCTTACAGATGCCATCAGAATAATGGAACGGAGAGCACGTCTGAAAGGTGCTTAAGTTTTTACACTTAGCATGGATGCACTTTACTGGCACGCAGCCTCAGCACTCACTGGCTGGCTAAGTGTGTCAGGGTTTTAAAAAAGCTGTGTTTTGGAGGGGATAAAAAATGTTGTTTTAGTCTGGACAGATTGAACCAACTACAGTCGTGGGCTAAGAGTCTCCTTTGAGGGCACCTCAGTGGTGATAATATGGTAGAATCAAGCGCTACTTTTTCACTTTCCTACCCAGATTCATCCTGCAGGCCAGCAGAACACAGGACAAGGGATTCAGAGAGCAGATGTGTATGCAGTAGCAGTCACCTCTGTCATTCACACTTGTATTGGTGGGATAGAAATGCATTGCAGGACTCGTTCTGCCATATTTCTTTTATACATAAATATTCTCTGTTTCACTTTGTATGTGTCTGTCTGTCTCCTGGATTTCATTTCTACGCAGTGCTGCTTGCCAGTTCGACAATGTTCAGCAGCCAGCTCACATCTTTCAGAATTCTGAGCCTCTCGCTGGTACATGAATGCTTCTGAAGTTACTTCTGTGGAGCAAATGCAATCCAAAGTCCTGAAAAGAAACTGCAAAGGTATGATTTGTAAAATGTTAAGAGAGGGCGACATATTAAATCTGTATTAAATGTCTGTATTGTGTCAGTGTGCTATGAGTTAAAAAGCCATGGTTAATGTGATTTTAGTCACTTCAACAATTTACACAACATGCATTCAGGCCTGTGTCACAACAGCCCTCTGTGTATAATGATGGCTTATTGATTCTTATTGATCACTATTTGCAAGAAGTCATTTTGTCACTGTTACTGCAGACGTCCTGTTTTATCTTCTGTTTTGTTCCCTATTTCTGGTAAGATGATGTTCATAACTAAAGATACTATTAATTCCAGCACACTGCTTAATGCACATGTATTAAAGAGAGATGCTGACAGTGGTAGTATGGTTTTAGCTAAAGAAAGAGTGACTTAAGGCTTGATTAGTGCTCTGTAGGTCTTTAAGAAATCCATCTTTGTCTTTGTTCATCCCCTGCCTCATTTCTACTATCCATTTATTAAAGTAAACATGTCCAAAACAATGTTAAATAATAAAGTTTTTCAAATAGATTGAGTCATCTGTAGTCAGATTCTGTAAGGGAGTAATTTTGAAACATTAGGGAACAATGGAACTGGTTTTAGTGTAAAGCAGAGAGAAGAAACAATGTTTCATCTCATGACAAAGAACAAACTTTTGAATATAAACTACTGCTTACTTGAATATGAACTATTTTGGTCTGCGGTCCAGAAAAAAACAATGGAAAGATGGAGTCATGCTCAGGTGAAATGATAATGGAAAGACTTTGGGAAATCTTCTGATACCGAATGTGACATAGATATAAAGGACACGTAGGTGAATGTCCTGTTGAGTCATTTGTGATGATTTTGCTAAGCTTGGTGACCAGTGAAAATTATACTGGGAGAGATATCTGTTATTGAGTCTAACTTCAATTACGTAAGTGGACGGGCAAAATAATGGAAACCCCTGTCAGTAGAACACAATACAGCGCCACAAACTGCTGCCTCCAGAATAATGGTAAAATCTGAACACCTCACTCCAGCAGTTTCAACAAAACCTGAACATGGATCAATCACTGCACTTGTATTCTTAGATAGAATACCAGCTTAATACATTTGGAAACAACAAATACTTGTTTGAAACATTTTACAGTTTGACAGTAAGTGAAGGAGATCCACCTGCCATCATGTAAATGAAGTCACATTTCCAACACTTGCCTGCTTGTTGACTACTCAATATAATCCTTGACAACTAAACAAATTCCATCTGCTGCTGAAGACAGAACTTTCACAGTCAATATGATGATTGTACTAAATATTACACATGAAAACAACCCTTTACTGAAGCAACAGGACTTCCATTTTGCATGATTGCA
Source organism: Stegastes partitus (assembly GCF_000690725.1). NCBI lineage: Eukaryota > Metazoa > Chordata > Actinopteri > Pomacentridae > Stegastes > Stegastes partitus. The sequence goes on along the minus strand of NW_007578110.1, from coordinate 99,803 downwards.
TCCAATACATGAGCAAACATGCAGCATGTCTTGCTGTCTAGTCTTTTTTTCTGTGCGATGTAAGAGAGTATCCAGAGAGGCGAGCAGCAGCCTCAGTCCCAGCGCACTGAGCTGACAATGAAACAGAGGAAGCTCTCGGTGGAGCCTACAGGTGTGCTGCATTGTCTTTCCTCTGTGACAGCCCTGAAAGGAGAACACGCTACTCACTGTGGCGAGCCTGATTGTAGTGGCGTTATTGACCAGCTCCCTGGTGTAATTCCCAGATACAGAGCGGCGGAGACAAACGCAGGTAAAAACACTCTGAATCTTTTATCTCCACCGAGCAGCCGACGGCAGGGTGAGAGTTCTCCTTTCCCTCAAGCCAAAACACTGAATACTGGCAGGGATGCCGCTGTTACACACCTCTTCCTACTAGTCCAAATACATGCTTTAAACTCAGTGAGTTGCGCATCTGTAGGAAAGAACATGGAGTCAATTCTTAGACCAGCTTCAAAGGAGATCCAAGTCAGAAGAGAGTGGAACAAATCAAGATCACAACAGACAGAGAAGATTACACACTTCTTGGTGCACAGAGATGTGCTTGTAGTTTCAGATCCACTCTGTATACCTTTTACACATCAACATCATCACTGGTTAATTTCTTAAGATTGTCGCTTGGTACCTTCAGACTGGTGCGAAGAAAAAAAAAAAAACAGCATTGTTATTTCTTTGCTTGAACTTCATAATAAAGTATGACTGGTGCCACTGTCACTGCACGATCCAGACTGCATCTGGACTAAGCTTGTGCCAATTGATAAGATTGTCTGTTGATAACGCAAATATTTTTGGGGGTTGTTTTTCCTTGCCAAAACAAAGGAACTTAATCAGCACAAGTGACTCTGAGTCCTTGATTTAAAACAGCCTGTTTGCGATTCCATTTCTATCTGCCAATCCTAACAAGGGATGCAGAGCAAACTAAAAGTCTGCATCTCAACTGTCTATACACGTTCTTGATTTTAGCTGGTGTGTGTTTTCTGTCTGTAAATGGGAGGCTTATTTCTGGCCAGCTAAACCTTGAAATGCACTTGTAAATGTATACACACCGATGAGTCAAAACATCACGACCACTCACAGATGACGCATAATAACATTGATTATGTGGTAACAACAGCTCATCTCAAGGTTTGGGACTTAAGAGACAGTAACTAAAGAATGGCTTCTTGCAGTCAAGGCATTGGATATGGGAAAAATGGGCCGTGTAACACCAGGTTAAACAAAAAGTGTGGTATGAGCAGCATGTTAGTGGAGCAGCAGCAGCAGCTCTGACGCGCCATCTGTGTCTACACAAGTTGCATTCAGGCACAGTGCTGAGGTGAGGGCCACCATCATTTTAAAAGCTCAATACTTAATCACTCTCATGTGTAAAATGCAAGAAAATAGACTTAAAATGTTGGCAAGCACAGTTTGGGGGGATTCCAGTCAACAATGTTGAGTACCTACCAAGAGTGGTCCAGGAAGCTACTGGTGATGTGTGGCAGCTCCAATTGTCAGATTCCAGGGAATATGCCAGTGACATCTTGATGCCAGATACCACATGACACCTTGACATGTCTTGTAGAGTCCAGGCCTTGGCAGGATGAAACTATTTTGGTGACACGCATTCATATATATGTCTTTAAACATTTCTAGATGAACTAGTTTTTGTGTTTGTGGTTGGGGTGTTGTGATGTACCAGTATTGATGATAACCATTATTTTTAAATTAAATATTGATATCCCGTTTTTGATGTACATACGTACTTATATATTGTAAATAATCCAGTGCCACTGCCAGTCTGGTTGACTCTCCAATATAGGAACAACACAAGGTACACAAGGTTTCAGACTTTCTCTTCACCTCCCCACACTCATATTTTGAAAAGGCATATTATGATCTGGGCTTCTTTTAGTCATCCATCCATTATCTATACACTACTTCATCCTCACTAGGGTCACAGGGGGCTGGAGTCTATTCCAGCTGACTCAGGGTGAAGGCAGGGGACACCCTGGACAGGTCGCCAGTCTATCGCAGGGCTACACCTAGAGACAGACAACCAAGCACACTCACATTCACACCTACGGACAATTTAGAATCACCAATTAACCTCAACATGTTTTTGGACTGTGTGGGAGGAAGCTGAGAACCCGGAGAGAACCCACGCTGCACGGGGAGAACATGCAAACTCCACGCAGAAAGTGTGTCCTCACCCTGACGCGAATCGCGACCTTTCTTGCTGCGAGTCAACGGAAGCATATGTATAATGACAATAAAAGGATTGTGATTGTGGTTGAGGCAGAGGGCAAGGAGACAGCACTTGAACCATAGAAATGCAGGTGTGAAGCGGCTACAGAGCAGCTAGCTGACTGGAGGAGGAAGCAGGACGAGGAAGAGAGACCAGTCTGGCAGAGCCGGGCCACCTCGCAGCCCAGTCATGATAAATGTAAAATTATTTTCTTTTACAGGCTTTTTGACTTTATTAGCAGGACAGTGGAGAGAGACAGGAAAGGGGGAGAAGAATGGGGAAAGACCTGCAGCAAATGGCTGTGGGCGGGAGTTGAACCCATGACTGCTGCGTCGGGGACTATAGCCCCTGTATATGGGTCGCAGTCGTATCCGGTTGAGCTACCGGGGCGACCATCATGATAAATGTATAGTGAAGATATAATGTCAGCCCTAGTGTGTAGTGAACAAGAGTGAAGCCAGTGTTATACTTTCCACATTCGCGAGGGTGTGTGCAAAGTAAATTTCATCCTCTTTCCAAATCTGTGACAGCCCATGTCGACCCCTCTGCACATGTGCCGCCAAATCTATGTGCTTATGTGGCAACTGTACTACAAGGGCAATAGTGTGCATTTTCTGTGCAAAGTATGTAGATATAACATACTATGCATATACGCAAAGGAATCTTTCAAGCGCATTTGCACAGACTAGAAAAGTCGTACAATAATGACACTTACATGTCTGTGGGTGTCCACAGCTGTGTGTGAATGTATCTGTGTCTGAGTACAATCAAGGCTGAAGATACACCATAAGGAGGACAAAAGGGCCACTCGAAAAGAAAATGATATTTAAATATTGGAAGTGAAACATCATATGCAGGATCAGCCCTGGACAACTTTCCTTAAAATACACCAGACACAGTCTATAGGCCAGATGTGTTATATTAGTGAGAAACAAAATATTACAGTTGACTGCAATGATAACAGACGGGTTCGCTGCTTACAAATGTTCCAATATGGGATTTATTCAATATTATTGATCAGCCACACAGGACTGGCACACCTGTTTCATCTAACAACAATGATACATTTTCCATCAAAAGTCAATACTCTGTTCCTTTATCAGCAGTCACTGAATCCCAGACAAAAAAAAACCAAACAAAAAAACAGATGTCAAACACAGACCCAGACCAGTGTTAGCCATATTCCTTAAACACCCACAAACACAACGCAACAGTGAGAGCTGTCTGACATTAAACAGGCTTGTATTCTTGTCATTTCAGTGCAAAGCCATCCACAGCTAATTCTGCAATCTGAGCTAACAGACAGAGTTGTCTCTTTTTACACTCATTTGTTTTCTCAAATCTGTGCAATTTAAGACACAAAACAACTTTTTATGTTAATTTCCTCTTAAACTCTTGATCATTTGTTGTTTTCTGCCCTTATACACTTTTTTGCATCTCTAGAAAGTCATTCAACAACATGACATGATGTGGTTGCATCAGAATAGACACTTTAGGTATATTATACATGTCATGTCTTTGCTATTTAAGTTTTTCAGGAGTAGTTTTCCATCTATCCTCTGTACCTGCTAATGCTGTGAAGGGTTATCTCTAGCTGACGTAGGGCAGATGACCAGCTGATCACAGGTCCACCAGAGAGAGGCAGACAACCATGTACACCACACTCACACATGTATTTGGACTGTGGGAGGAAGCTGTTCATTTCACTCCGTGCAGTCCTGAGTACCTGGAGAAAACCCAGGGAGAACATGCAAATTCCACTAGCCGATCCACAAATTCGAACTGAGCACCTTCTAGCTGTGAGGTGTGTTACGGCCCGGCTCTTAGACTGCAACAAACAATGGAGAGCAGACGAGGTTGAGTGCCAAAAATCATATATTTATTCTACAAAAGAGTAACGATGCACAAAACAAGACAAAAACAGCCGCGCTGCGAAGCGGCATGTATGGCAGAGGCGACCAGGTGGAGCGAGAGCGAGATCATCAATGGGACGAAGCAGGTTTTTAACTGCCCGGGCCCAGGTGCAGTCAATCACCTTGATGACAACTCTGCCTTGATGGAACCCTGCAAAGCGACAAAACACAGGAAAACAACAAGCACACACCTAGTGGCACGGAGGGGTCGTCACAGGTGACAGTGTTAACCACTGCAACACCGTGGAATGCAGTCAGAGATGTCATTCTACGCCATTGAAGGAAAGGAAGACCAACAGTTTCCTCTGCTGCAGAGAAGTTCATTAGCTTTAGCAACCTCAGAAATCAACAGATTACTGAACTCAAATCCTGGATGAACATTAACTACCTCCAACTCACCTGCGAGAAATCCAACCTCTTAATCATCAGCCTCAAAACCGTCACCTCAACTACCAACAATTTCATCCTCACCATTGACAGCACTTCCCTCATCCCGTCGTCACATGTCCGCAACCTTGGAATCATTTTCGACTCCCACTTCAATCTGGAACATCACATCAATCACATCACCAAAACCGCACTCTTCCACCTGAAAACCATCGCCCATTTGCATCCATCTCTCACCTTCTCCACCGCTGAAACCCTGATTCATGCATTTATCACTTCCGGACTCGATTGCTGCAGTAACATCTTCTACGGCCTTCCCACCAAACAGCTCAACAAACTACAATATATCCAGAACTCTGCTGCCCGCCTGCTCACCCACACCCGTGACCACATCACCCTTGTCCTCCAAAACCTACACTGGCTCCCCATCAAAGAGCGTATCTATTTTAAAATCCTCCTCCTCACCCACAAAGCCCTCCATAACCAGGCCCCCTCCTACCTCACCAGCCTGCTCCACCAATTCACCCTCCTCTCATAACCTCCGATCCTCTGATACCCACCTCCTCTCCATACTACCTGACACTAAGCGCCCATCCTGGGTTGACAGAAGTTTCTCTGTCGCTGCCCCGACCCTCTGGAACTCCTCACCACCAAACATCCGTAACTACCCGAACCTATCCACCTTCAAATCACACCAAAACTCACCTCCGCAAAAATGCTTTTAATGTATGATTGTTTTTAAATACAATCAATGCTTTTTGCTGTTGTTTTTTGCATGCTGTTTTTATTTCTTGTTGTTTTTATTCACTGTGCATCGTCTCTGAGCATCCGGAAAAGCGCTTTATAAATAAAATGTATTATTATTACTATAGATTAGAGCACATACCAATTCTTCCCAGAGTTCAAGTGGCAGAGACATCTCAAAATCAACTGGGTGAGACCGTGAATCAGGAACTTTGTGATGAAACTGCTTACAAAGACCTCACTTCTGAGGGAAACCAAGAAGAGGAGAAGTGCTTGGGCAGTACGGAATAGACACCAGTGGAAATCTGGATTTTGTTTTGATGAGTTCAGATGTTTGGTTTTGTGATTCTGCAGTCGCGTCTGATTAATACTTATGGGACCATCACACGTTTTTTGACAGGACTGCATCGACAACACTGACTAAAGAGCTATGTTTAAGTCAAACAGCCTTCATGAAACAACAGTTGAGTTCATTTTAGTTGAATTAATGATTCATCTCAGTGCTCTTAAATGTTAAGGTCAAGACCATCCAATAATGATGTGATTCAGCATTGAGCCTATTAAAACAGCTTTTGCGACACTGGCGTAAATACTAGCCAAACCTCGGAGGTGATGAACTCAGATCCACAGAGGATTGACACCATCAGAGTGGGTGGAGGTGGGGGTCAGTGAAACTTCATTGAAAAGCACTCATTTTCAGCTGTCATTATAAGTTTGGATTCATCTCTGTTCTTTCTTTGTATCCTCCCCTCTAATGCCTTCTCTCATCGCCCTTTACTTCTTTCTGTCACTGTCCTATACCCCTTCCCCCCTCTACTTACTTTCTTTCATTTCTTTCCTTTCATTTTGTCTGTCTCATTCCATCTCTGCACTCACACCACCTCCATCTTGTCTTTGTGCCTTGCACTCCAGGCCTCCGGAAAAAAAAAAAAAAAGGGAGAGAGAGAGAGGAAGAAAATGGGAAAACAGCAAATCCTGCAGCCTCTTATGGCATCCGTGTTTACCAACCCATAATGCCGTTCTCAGATTTGTTCAGCTCCCGAGATCGCTCCTTGTGTGCATGTAGCCCTCCACCCCCCACCCTCCACCTTTCCCTTATCACCCAACAAAGGCGGCGGATGCTGTATTTTCAGCTGCAAAACCTCCTGCAACATTACCTCCACACCCTCCACCCCCCTGATTGTTATAGTGGTAAGTACACTGAGGCATCTCACCGTCTCCTGCCGCTAAACCTGGGGACTAAGAGGGGAGTCTGCCAAATGCTACATACATAGAGGGAGACAGAGAGAGAGAGAGAGAGAGAGAGAGAGAGAGACGCCTGTCAATGCTGCATCCACACAACCACTAACTCAAGATTAGACACCACTCTGAGCTGGGAGGGATTTCAAGAAGACACCTTCTTTTACCTTGATGGGTGGTGGTGGGGGTTTAGGTGAGGGTGACAGCGGAGAAGAAATGACACAAAAAGAAATATAATCTGCATCTATTCATGATTAAAGAACAGCACGGAAAGTTGCGGATGTCACTGCTGGGTTCTTCATTGATACCGTGCCAATGCTGGATGGATAATTGAAGTCTGGGGTTTTTCAAAAAGGGCGCACATGGGGGGAAGTTATAATACCCAGGTGGAATGAAAGGATGTGTGTTATGTCTGCCAAAACACTCTAGCCAGTGCTTCAGGTCTCTTTTGGAACAGAGCACAGACAGCAGACAATGCTATTCTGAAGTTCTTTGTAGATTTCACTCATCCATACAGACCTGCAATCCAGATACCAGAGAAGTGAGAAAGAAGGAAACAGTGGGGAAACTTGGCCTTGCAGAGCAACATGTATACTGTCTATGAACAGGCCAAAGAACTGAAAACCATGCATTTAAATTTGTGATATTTTAAATTCCAACTCAAAACACTTTTTTTTTTCCCTCTGCAGAGGCATATGAATAGTTTCTGTATAAGTCAGCCACCCTGCTCTCTTTTTGGTTTTATGACTTGATTCTGCGCCACATCCTGCATCATTCTGCCCTTAGAATAGGCTCATAGGTCTGCTCTTAGAATTTATTACAGGTAACATGCTAAAAATATGCTTTCATTCAGATATAAACCCTGAACAGTCACAGATGGTTTAGTTATTGACTGGAGTATTGCAGCAGCCTGTTCAGTCTTGCCACTGGTGGACGGAGCTGTATTGCAATATTTAGGGTTGTAAGTTGCTTTGTTCTCTACATTCTGTTTCAGTCATACTGGTGTAGTATAGACATCTTAAAACTAACATAGTGGCTTTGTCCTGGACTAGTTAAATTCTGTTAAGGTCTTGGTTATTAAATAGTGTAGCCTTGATTCTTTTAATACCAATGCTGCGAAAACATTGCGTACTATGAGCTTGTAAGCTACTTTTCTGTACCTCAACTGGCTCAGCAGGTGGGCTGCATGTTTGTTTTACAGCTAACAGGCTTTGGAGGCCACAGGAGCATGTCTTAAGTGTCCCTGAAAAATCTTTCCTTTTTTTCAGTTATAGAATAGTATTTACAACAGATTTACAAATCAAGCTGACCTGATTTTGACCACAGAAAAGGATGGCTTTTGTGATTTGTGTCTTTAAAAATGTGCCATTTCGTGGCAAACAAGAATTTATCTGCTGAAATTGAAACGAAAACAGGCAGTATACTTTTAATAGAGTATGGTGAGATGCCATAGATGCTTGAATGACTTCTGTTTATTTTCTACCTTCTCCCTTGTTTACATCTTCTCATTTCCTGGCAATTTTCCCTGTGTGAGATTACTCTCCACACTCAGCACGGCTGGTGGTTTCTTAGACCAAAACAAGATGTGCCGTCGACTGAATTTCAATTAATACACCTCCGGGATTTTCTTCACTTGATAGGAAGGTCTGTAAAACAAATTAGTTTGGCAGCATGCTCTAAAAATAGGAGAGACACTGAGGATGTGAGTGGGAAAACTGGGAGCAAAAAGGTCCTGAATGGTTACTTGAGGTGGAATAGCTGTATATTACATCTGGTGTGTTATACCACATGTAACTGTAGTGAATGCAATGTGACTGTTCATATACACACAAAAAGACACACACAAAAGGAAACAGAAGCCCCATGCATGTTCAGCAACACGAGGGAAGCTGGGCAGCAGCCTGCATATACACACTGTTTGTTTTGGACTCAGTGCCGTCTCATTTACACGTGTTAATTGCAGCTAATTGGTTCTAATTAGATGAACAGCAAACCCTCTGGGACCACTCATACCTTTAATTTGAAGTAAATATCATTAATTAACATATGCTAATTCCAAGCCAATTAACATTGATTAAGAGATGCCAGAAACAAGGGGGGAAAAGCTACCAACTATCAAAAATTACTAATGACTCAGCAAGAGGGAAGAGAGGAAATGTCACATTGGATGTCAGGGAGTGTGGGCTACAGTCCAGACACGACTGGCAACCTTGGCCCCTGGTCCTGCCACTCCACATGGGGTCACACTGTGACCACTACCGCGGCTACCATTCCCGCCACGCTCACTGTACCCAAAGTGTCTGCCATGTACCGTACTCACTGTGCCCACCATCTGCCAGTCCCAATGTGCTCACCACGCCCGCCACACCCGCTGCAGTTTCCACACTCACCCTACCCAGTGTCCTCATAACCACCAACCCCCCCACAATTACCATCCTTGCTGTACCCAGTGTGCCCCAGAACTGCCATGTTCACTCTGCTCATCGCACTCAGTATACTCATCACGCCAAGCCCAACCTGCTCTGCAACCCAAAGCTGCCGTGCTCACCGTGCTCACCGCACCTATTGTGCATGCTCTGTGGTACACCTGCACAGGAAGCATCCCCGCTGGCTCTGCAGACAGAGGGCATGTGTCTGCCAGGCGATTCAACAGGAGAGATTAGAGGGCTTACTGCTGAGAGAGGGAGCTGAGAGACAGAGGGGGAGGTGGGGGACGGAGAGAGTTAGGGAGGGAGTGAGACAGAAGGAGGGAGACGGTGACAGTGAGAAAATCAGGGAGAGGAGCAGAATACACTTTCATTGTAAACACAACATCGGAGGTCAGCATACAAACAATTGTCACAAATCATGTCATGTGTCATCTCAGACACAAACATTTCATACTTGGGAGACAATCATTTGTAACATCATTGTGTGTTTTTCACAGCACAAGGGTTTTAGAAATATGGAACTTCATTCACCGAAGAAATGTTAGACTAAACACCAAGAAATGGCTCTGTACTTCAATATTTTCTTTGCAATTCTGACCCCTTGTGATACACTTTGAAAGAATAATCTGCTGACAACACCTTAATTTTAATGTAATAAATTAATGTTGAATTCATTGTTTAAAAGTAGATTAAATAGTTTTTTCTTGGTAAAGCCAGGCTGTGCTTTTAGTATGGTTAGGAACAATACAATGTACATACACACACACACGCACACACACACATATATGTATATATATGTGTGTGTGTGTATATATATATATATGGCATGCCGTTTAGGAAATTATATATTTGTAACAGTCTGAATATATGGAATGAAAGTCTGGTTATATATAATGAAACTCTGAATATATGGAATGAAACTAACCCTAACCCTAAGAGCCTATCCCAGCATGTACTGGGCTGATAGCAGGAAACCATCCTAGACAGGTGAACCACAGGCTAATACGTTACTGGCATTCATCCACTCGTAATCCATCACAATGAGCAAAAAGTAAATGTTCATGTAGAGGAAGAGAAAAACAAAGCACAGAGTTAGGTGGCATAGCTGCATACAGCTGGTCACATTTAAACAGTTAGTAAGTGGCTGGCAAAGAGCCATTATGAGGCTCGGCCATAGATGGGCTCTGGGCATGTATACATACAGGCAGACTGCTGAAAAAGAAGAAAAGAAAAAAAAGGTTGATCTGAATACTTCCGGACTGAAACACTTGTGTGCTTTTATCCCTTCTATCTGGTTACATCAATTAAGCTTTAGATGTGAAAGCAACAAACAGAATGCTGCCAATGGTGAGCATTATGACGATCATGTGACACTAAAACTATTGCTGATAGAATTGTTTGTGCATAGACAATCAGAACGAGATATCTCATTATTGACAGTTCAAGTTAGGTACATCCTACTAACAGTCTGTATATGCCTATTCAGCAATAAACCAACTAAACGTCTTATTTATCATCTCAAGTTTAGATGATTCTGACTGAGCGGGATCCGTCAGATCAGAATAATCATCTGGTCAGACTAACAGGTGCATCACTCTAAGTCAGTACGTTTGTATTCACACAAGGATAATTTGCAGGTCAAGCAAGCTGGAGCCTATATTTGTGTGTGCATGTGTGTGTGAGTTTTGTGTGTGTGTGTGTGTGTGTGTGTGATAGAGGCTTTAAGACAATGGGGGGGAAGAGGTGGTTTGTGTGTGTGTGTTGCTCCCTGTAGGTGTGGGCACTGCCACATTGTCGACTGCCAGGCTGCCCACCGAACCATCTGACACACATTCACACCTCGGCCACCATGCCCATGCACATGCAGACAACGCTGGCAGCCTATTTATCCTGTTTTTGTGTGTGTGTGTGTGTGTTTGTGTGTGTGCGTGTGTTACACTTAGACCGATACAGTGGTTCGATAGAGAGTTAAAACGTTGATCAAACTTTCAAAATGATTATTTAAATGAGGTTACACAGTATTCTGTGAAGTCTTGCTTTAATTAACATTTTGATCATTTTGATTCTCCACATGTACACCTAAATGAGGCAGCATCCGTCCCATGACAGGAATCTAGGTGTCATCGTTGACTCAGGAAGAAGTTCAACAAACATTAATTCTGTGGTAAAAGGGTGCTATTTTCAACATTGAACATTGCAAAACTGGATTCAGTCATACGTTAGGAAGGCTATTATCACTGTTTTCATCTCCTCAGTGCTTGATTACTGTAACCCACTGGTACCTGGGTATCGGCCTCTCCTCCCTGTATGTTTGCAGTCTGGGAGACTCCTTACCGGTACCACAAAAATGGAGAATATTCCTCCTGTAGTAGCATCCATGCACTGACTACCTGGAAAACACAGAATAGATTTAAAGGTTTTAATTTGTTTTTAAAGTCATGCATGCATTGGTGCCTGGGTACACTTCTGAATGTGAATAGTTAGGGGCCCTAAATAAAGTTTGATTTAGAGTAGCTGTTCCTCATTGAAACTGTGTTCTAACCATGTTGAATACATTGCCTTCTTCACAAAGTATTTGCTAAACTGATTTGAAGATCAAAAATATTGTCTATGTACATCCATGTGTACTAGCTTGCAGTCTTGTTTGTCTGGAAGCGACAGTGTCTGGCTGCTCACGGTTGTGATAATCTTTGCACATTTGGACAGTTGTTGGTATTTTCAGTCAAACGTCTGCACAGGATTTACAAATGTTTACAACTTTCCCAACTTCCAGTACTTTGACAAAATGTATAAACACTGTAACATAAAAAACAGAGAGTGATCAACCAAGCAGCTGATCAAACTGTGGTGACATTGCACGAGTCCAAATTCACTTTTTTAAGGCAATGCTTTTCAGACTAACTACGTGGTCACATGTGACATGTCCCATTTATGCCTTTTATACTGCTTCACACCCTCATGAACTCACACACTCAAGCACTACAGCTGTGACTTCAGTTAAGTCTGTGAGGGTTTAGTGCTTTGGCCTTAGGGTGGTGACTAGGGCTGGGTCTATATCTTCAAACTCCACTGGTTTCTCGTGTGTTTGCAAGTAGACCATGAAGATGCAGGCATTAACAGTCCAGGTGGTTTATTTTAAAATACAAAACAGGAGCTCAAAGTCAGGTTGGCAGGAAAGCAGATGATGTAAAACAGGAAAAATCAGGAATCAGAACAGCAAGATGTGTGTATGAGACAATCAGGCTAAGAGCAATGACAAGATGTTAAGTATAAATACATGAGGTCTCACAGGTGAGATGGGTGTGACAGCCAGGTGTCGGGGAACTGAAGCAAAGTCCGAGGACATCTAGTGGAGGATGTGGTGTGACAAGAGGCAGGAGTGAAACAATGGAAACACAGAATTACCTTTCAAAACTGCCTCAGAATTCTGGGCTGTGTTTGGGATGCCCACTTACCTACTATACAGTGCATCAGCCATCCTGTGCGGCTGTTTAAATTCTCATCTGTAAATCTGATCCACTAATACATGCACTACAAAATCATCACAATTCACACCAAAATTTAGTGTACAGAAGCCAGACCTTATATTCATTGCCTGAGACCATCATGCTCTATGGCCTGTCTGAAGGTTAAGCGCTAACATTAGCTGCTAGCAAATGTGATTTAGTTACCTGTAAAGATTGTTTGGTGAGCATCATGTTTATCAGACACCTCAGCTGTTCAGCGGATTGTCTCCTCCTCTACCTGAACAGCAGGATATATAAAAAAAAAAAATCAATTAAAATGCCTACAGAACCTGTATTTGAGTCTTTAGTGGCTCAGTTTAAGCTGTAATTATGTTAACGGTACATAGTGTACAATAGGCTCGCCAATGAAATATTTGCATGTGACCTATAACAACAGTGCTGCTTTAAAAACATTTATGTGACTGCTTTGTTCGGTAATGTTAATTTACATATGCATGATAAGTATATAATAATCAACAGTGTAGGATACCGTATAGCCAAGGTATGTTGCACAGATTCATTTTCTAAACTTTTAATTCAGTGATGTGGGGAGCTGTGTAAATACCGTCCTTCATATGACCCTGAGTATCCTGGTAATGATCAGGCTTTTGAAGTATCCAGTTTTTGTGTAAAACATTTTTTCCCAATTTCAGAAACCTGGATAGATTGCCATCCCAGTTTTACGAAACCTGAAAATGCTAGCTTGAGAACTCTGAAAGAAGCCGGGATGCTGTTGCATGTGAACATTTTTAGTCCCGTGTCTGACTGCTGCCAACTACCGGCACAGATAGGGCTTCGGTTAAATGATGGACAGAAACACAAACTAAGTGATATTCACCACAGCTGCCCGTTTTGTACAACTCTGTGGCCACTCTCATTAGGGAACGCAACATATTGTGCTGTTGTTTCCTCTGGTCTCATATATGCTGTACTTAAAAGGATGCCCTACTCATACAGACATTTTCTCTCTACACAAAGCCACTGGACTCTATCATGACAACGCTATCCCACCATTCAGGGTTGTGTGTCTTCATCCACTGCCTGCTCCCTTGCCCCATACAGTGGTAGGGACAGCCTCACACCAGTCAAAGTGGAGGATGTGTTTAACATTGCTTGTCACTCTAATCTGCCATTGCTGGAAAGGTGGGTAAACCAAAATCATCAATGCAGTGTTTGTGTTTAATTGTGCTAAGTCCGCTATGAACCAAGGCTGCCTCACATTCAATAACCACAGTCAAATCAATTTAACTTAGGCTACCAGTTACAGGAATGTCAGATTTTGCTTTGCAAACATCACAGGTGCCTACTCAAACAGCACACAATGATCAGTAACCATCCATCCATCCATTATCTATACATCACCTAATCCTCTGTAGAGTTGCAGGGGGGCTGGAGTCTATCCCAGCTGACTTAGGGTGAAGGCAGGGTGCATCTGGGACAGGTCACCAGTCTATCACAGGGCTACACAGAGAGACGGACAACCACTCACATTCACACATATGGACAATTTAGAATCATCAGTATGTCTTTGGACTGTAAGAGGAAGCCGAAGCACCCAGTGAGAACCCATGCAGGCACAGAGAGAACATGCAAACTGATCAGTAACCAAGATACTACTATTTGTCCTGTGTACGGTGATATTAGGACCCAGATTTCTCAGTGCTTCATATCCCAAATATAATCAAAACCGGGACAAGCTCAATAGCTGGAATACCAGTGTGAATGTAAACACACTCGATTACAATGTGTACTTATCCAAACATTGTGGTGACCATGGCCTAAAATGTGGTGCACATGTTTTGCTGTTTATTTATTTGACAGAAAATCTGGCACATAATTATGTAGACGTGTTACATTCAAGTGGTGCGTGAAATGTGTCACTGTACTCTGCCCTTATCCCCTGGTGAGTTTTCTATGTAGCAAACACTGTATAGTGGGTGAGTGAGTGAATTCAAACACAGCTCTGGATAGTCCACTGACTTTCACAGGGAAGTATAAATTTTCCAAACATAGCAAATGGTGACAGCAGTCCACAGTGAGGTTTGTGGATTATCCACTTCAGACAGCACTGGACTACTGCAGCTTATTGCACACCTGTGAGGGACAATTCAAGGACATCAGACATGGTAGTCGACAGCTGAATTGCTCATGACAGTTTCCCCCACAAAAACTGAATTATCTTTGTGTGTCAGAGAAAACAAAACCAAAAAAAATAAAGAGGCAAACAAACAAAAAACATTTATTTGTATAGTGTATGTATGACAAATCAAGGGCCCCCAAATAGTTAACCAACATAAATACTTCCATTTACAGTAGTAGAAAATGATTTTGATGGTGTAGTACTGTGAGAATAATTGTAATATATTTGCATTTCGTGGGAGCTTTTGCAACAAATGAGTGATGTAGCAACAAATGCAGTGTAAGTTTAGATGATGATAGAGGATAAAGACCTCAGCATGCTTCGAAGTTTGTCTAACATCCCTTGAATTGTCTTCATGGAGACATTGAAAGTGTGATTGTGACGTGTGATTGTGCCTAAGGAAGCCCAACTGCACCTTTTTGTGCATCTTCTGGGTATTATTCCTAATGTATACACAACTGCATGATGACACATCCACCCTGAGGAATGCACTGTTGATCAAAACAGTCTTTTGGATGACGTCACTTTCAAATCTTGAAAACATGTCCAAATCCAGTCACAGTTTTGCAGCGACATCAGCAAGTACTCCTCAAAACTGATATAAAAATCTGTGAACTTGAACTTTCTCCGCACAATGCTTCTATGCTGTTTGACACTGTTTAAATAAACAAATCAAATTTGTCTTGACAATGTTTGATTTTTCAAATTCTCACCACAATTGAATTCCAAATGAGAACAAAAAAACAATTAGAAAGATTATGTTCAGGAGCTAGTTTAATGTCACTGGTAATGCAGAATGTGACATCAAACCTTGTGTTGCTATTAACAGTGACTTCACCAAGGTGAAGCTTTCGGCAGGCTTGGGCTAATGCTAAGCTAATGCTAACAAGAGGCTTATAATAAAGCATTGGAGTCGGACCGCCAAAGCTTTATGCAACAAGGTGACTTGCAGAATTTTGGTCTGTTAGCTCTTCTGAAGCAGAAAATGCAGAACTTGCAAAAGGCCTGCCTTAAGGGATCTGTGCATTTCAATGGGTGCGCTTGTCCGAGGCGAGAAAAACACCTGGAACCTCTGCCTAGTCTGAGGGAAACTGCTGGCTGTGTCTGATAATTTCTGCAACTTTCCAAAACCAGCAAGCTAACATACACATCCTCTTCACATAGTGATTGATGTGGAGAAACTTCTCTCTCAAAACTGTATTTTTTCATTATTTACACAGTCTTTTTGTCAGCTTCCTGCATCAGACAGCTGTGTGAGTTGCACTACGGAGGAAGAGGTCAATACCAACTTGTAAGAATGTGTGGCTACATGTCTTGTAACCTTTCTGAGAGTGTATGTAATATATGTTTGTATTTGTGAGATACTGTATGTGGCAGAGGCTGAATCAAGTCGGGTTGTGTGAATATCGAAAGGGGACGACAGCCAGTCGCTGAATAATCAACCCTTCAAAGGCTGTCTGATGTCACATGCACACACGGCAGTCACATGGACAAGAGACTAAGACAAAGACCACCAGGAAGAGAGTGAGGGACAGCATGAGGCAGACAGACAGGACACTGTTTTTGTCAGGGTTCATGAATATTTAGCAGGACTTGTTGGAGTGAAGATAGAGGTTTGCTGTGTATGTGTGTGTGTGTGTGTCTGTGTGACTACATGTTCAAACACATTTCCCAGGAGTGTGTGGCCTGTGTGGCTGCGTTTTCTTAATGTGTGTGTCTATAAATTCTAAGACACATTTCTCAACAAACCATTTGTGATTTCTGCCTGTTCTGTATGCATGCTTGGGTAGCTATTCCCCATGGCAACAGTGGTGCTTCAGGTAACTGTGGACACCTATCTGTGAAGACCCCCACCACCCCCCTCCCCCCCAACATAAAACTACATGCCCTGTGTGTGTCTTTGTATTTATGCAAAGATGATTAGCAGGTCAAACAAGCAGGTCCCTACGCTGAGCTAGTTCACCTACGTGTGTGTCTGTGTGCATGTGTGTGTTTGGTAAGGGTCATGGGGAGGGGGCTCCCCAGCATTTTGTCATGGCACACTTGACAAAACAAAGACAACTCACTTTTCTGGTCCTCTGCCACATTCTGTATTCAGGAACAAGTCGGGGCTCT
This sequence comes from Stegastes partitus, assembly GCF_000690725.1. Classification (NCBI taxonomy): domain Eukaryota; kingdom Metazoa; phylum Chordata; class Actinopteri; family Pomacentridae; genus Stegastes; species Stegastes partitus. Next base: position 83,070 of record NW_007578110.1, on the reverse strand, counting down.
GGCTGCAAGGACCCGATAACACCTCCTCTCTCCCTCTCTCTCTTGGGTGTTGTGGTGGTGGTGAAGGGCTGGGGGTGGGGGGGTGGGAGTACCCTTCACTCCAGACAGACCATGCCATTCGAATGCAAAGCCTCAGCTGCCGCAAATCCACCCCTCCTGCCCCCCTCCACTCCCACCGCCACCCCTCTATTATTTCGTCGGATTTCACAGCTATTTTTGGATGGGCGGGCTAAGCCGTCCAAGGATCTCCACTGGAGATATGTCATCAAAACCCGGCCACCACCCCATGCGGCCATTAACATAAAAATTAAAGAATTATATGCACCGAAAATGGGCATTGAATAAATGAATGAATGAATGAATAAATAAATGAAAATTGCATAAATCTCTCCCCAGCCAGCCAGCTACTGTTTCTCTCGTCTCATTGCTGAAAGAAAATGACAGAATGAGACTGTGCACATGGATTATTTGTTTAGGAAAAAGCAGAACGTGTTTACAAATGACTTACAGGAGGACAAAAAATGGAAACAAAAAGCGGGTGCTTTGTACAGGATGGAAGATGGTGTGAATGGTGCTCACCCAACTGGCCTTGAGGTGTCTCAGCAGCTCATTTGCATGTTCCTTTTTTTGCATGTTGATTCCAAAAATGTGATCCATTCCAAAGCTCAGAGGAAATGCTGACCACATACCATGCAGGAGGAAGCCGGCGGGTGAAGAAGGGATCTGATGCAATGCTTTCAAATACAAAGCAGGTGGATGTGGAGACCAGACAGTCCAAAGTTCAATTTAGGTTTTTTTTTTTTTTAGAAAAAGAAGCTTTGAATGTCTCAGAAATGGAAACTTCCATGTGGAAGGTGACAGTTCACACTGGTTTAGCACTGCCCTCTACATTACTAAGAGCACCAAGAGCAAATTCCAGATATATTACAACAATGTGATCACCAAGGAAGTACTTGTTTTATTTATTTTTGTCATATATATATATATTCAACTAGCCCTGCGATAGACTGGTGACCTGTCCAGGGTGTCCCCTGCCAGCTGAGTCAGCTGGGATATGCTCCAGCCCTCAGCAACCCTAGTGAGGATGAAGCAGTGTAGCAGTGTATATATATAATGGATGGATATATATCAGTATGAAAAATATGGATTTGTCCGCCAAAATGAGAAAGCTCTGACACATCTGGGCGTGGACACAAAACCTGTAGAGGTGTCCTGTGGATTGGGAATAGCGCCTCTGTAGGTTGGGCTTGTTTCGGCACATTCTTGGGATGCCTGATTGCGCTGGGGTCTTAGGAGTTTGGAGGCTGGGTCTAGACCTAAGGTCTTTGTCATGTTCCTCAAGTCCGTTTTTCCCCCCACCAGCTTTTATGCATGCTGTGGCAGCATGCTGGGAAACATGGTTGCTGTAAGGAAGAGCCATTGTCACAGGGGCTGTGCTTGGTTTGCAGCAATCTTTTGGTATGGTGTACACATTAAAGTAACATCCAAATAAATGCCCAAACTCAGTGTTTTTTAGCAGAACATGACAGTGGCATCTTCCAGGGCTGACAGTCTAGTGCCAAAACCAACAGTTTCTCGAATTGGCCACTTGGGGCCGGATTCAAAACTGAGTCCATCCCCACAGATCCCCCATTTTGATGTCCAACTTTACAGCAGAAATAAACGTGTTTACAGCCTGGTAAGAAAAACTGTTTGGGCCTATAGTTAATTTAGCTGTTCATGTCAGCTGCACAGGGGTAAATTCTTATATAAGTTGCTTGTTAAAATTGTATTTTGCATTTCTGTAAGTTCAGGTGTTCACAGGTCCTTTATGACCATACGTCTTCTGTTTGGTTAACTGTAAATCACCTGTGTTCTGAATTTAGTTTCAGTGATCACAGTTTCTCTAACTTGTGTGTCAGTGACCACAGGTGCATTTACTTATTTTGCACTGAGTTTCTACTTTGGGGTTTTAATGACCTCTAGGCTTTCTTCAAATTTCAGTTCAATGTTAACTGTTGATCAACCACAAACATTCTGTACGTCAGGTATTGCCAAATTTGAGCACTTTTTTGAAAAATGTATTTACCATATTTATAATGTGGTATTGAAGGACAGGTGTGGAGCAGGTGGATAAATACGTATCACTGAGGGCAACTGGTGGACAAGTGGGGTAATGACAGGCCAGTGAAACCTGGTTACTGAGTTAAGACGATTGATATTTGTAGCTGTATACACACAGACAGATGTTAATTTCTATTTTGGACACTAAACAAGTTGTGAAAGACATTTTATTTGGAAGGAATGAAAGTAGGGCAGTTTAAAGAGTCTTTAAAGACAGACTTGGTGGGAGTTGAGTTCCAGCCAATACGCTATCCTATGGTAGATTAAAAATATCATTGGATTAACAAAAATGATGTGTGAAAGTGATAGAAAAAACATTGCCAACATATTCAAGCTATCTTCATTTATGCATTTACAGTTTTTATGTTATAGGAAGGTAGTTGATGTTTTACTAATTGTGGCCCCCACATAAAGTCCGAACAGATATATCGGTCAAACCCTCAGTCCCCCCTCATTTAGTAAAGGAGGGAGTGTAGACCTGCTGATGCACTGGGAGTCATGCTGCTCGCTGTGTCTGAGGCTGTGTCATTTCTGCTTCTATTTGCAAGGTGTTTATTCTGTCAACGACTTGAGTGTTTGCCCAGCTGGCACAGACTCCAGCTCTGGCAGCGCCAATACACCACCTCCCTCAGGAGGCGGAGGGATCTAGGGCCTCATGGAGGGGGTGGGGGGGGCGGTAGGATGGTTGGATGGGAGGAGTTATGAGAGTTAAATAGAAGGCTTAAGATGCCCATCCTCTCTCCCTCCTCCCTCTTGTCATCGCTTCTGCACCGTCTCTTCCCTTCCCCTCACCCTCTACCATGTGCATCATCTGCAGAGGAGGTGGCAATGGCAAGCCGACCTGCACAAGTATATATCCATGCCAGTCCAAGAGCTGCCACCACTGCCATCAAGGCACCCTGCACCTCTCCTCCGACAGCCTCCCTCAGCCAAATGGGGTGGCTTAGCCCCCACATAATCCCTATTGACTGCCTCTTGCTTTGTCTGCCAATTCCCAGCATTGGATTTGTCTCACTCGATGATGCGCTCCACTCCACTTCTCCCACATTAATCCATACTGTTATTACTTTTCAATACCAACGCTAATTATTGCCCCCCACCCCCACCCCATCTACCCTTCCAAACCCACCCTGACATTGCCACACATACCGTATTAGAAACAACAGCAAAATAAGAACAAATGAGTGAAGAGCCATTGACAAAAGGCCAAGGATAACAGCAAAGGAGTTAATTCCATCCTGTAGCTGCTGACAAATCAACTGGCGGCTGAAAAGCGAGAGTGAAATGCAATGTGGGATACAGGGCTGGACAAGGCAGCATGGTGGCACGAGGAGACCATCCTCGCCATGGTGTAATCACAAATATGTCAACCTTGAGGGGATAGCCCATGTGTGTGTTTCTGTCACTGACATGCTCTGTTTTTTTACTGTAGTCTTTCTTCATTCTTGGTGAATCTAACATTACAGTCATTACTGTGGCATCTCATTTCTTTCTACTTTTCTCAGTAGTTGTTTCATTGTCTATTCAGATGCTGGAACATAGAATGTCATCCATCCATCCATTATCTATACACTGCTTAATCCTCACTAGGGTCATGGGGGGCTGGAGTCTATCCCAGCTGACTCAGGGTGAAGGCAGGGGACACCCTGGACAGGTCACCAGTCTATCACAGGGCTACACTTAGAGACAGACAACCAAGCACACTCACATTCACACCTACGGACAATTTAGAATCACCAATTAACCTCAACATGTTTTCGGACCTTGTGGGAGGAAGCCGGAGAACCCGGAGAGAACCCACGCTGCACGGGGAGAACATGCAAACTCCACTCAGAAAGATTCTGGTGCCCCCACCGGGACGTGAACCGGCGGCCTTCTTGCTGCGAGGCAACAGTACATAGAATGTTATTCAATTACAAAAAATGCAAAAAGTATATATTTTTGCTTTACCAGGAGAGACCAGAATGCACTGCTTCTTCTTCCTGTGTTGTACTGTCTTATGTTTTCTCATTATTATTTTTATTGTTCTATTTTTAATGATGTAACTGTACTTGTCCTATGAACAGTGCTATACAAACACCTTTTCTACTTCTTCTTGTTTCTATTCTTCTTCTTATGATTAATACATTACTTCAGAAATCTGTGGGTGAATTTATTGACCCTTGGTTTCTTACACTATATGTTTTAAACTTGCAGGCTATATTGTTAACTTGTTGATACAGCTTGCATCAAAAAAAAAATATGTGTGAATAGTGACCTAAAATCAGTAAAGGTGACGGCATTTAGCTAGACAGACTATAATCACACTATTATCTGTACTGACATTGTGTGAATTAAAGACCTTAATTGCCTCTGTGAGCACACACAGCAGTCAGAATGCTCTGAGATAACTTACATTAACAGGCCTCAGTAGCAGTAACACTGTGTGTAAATATCATGCAAAATGAGTACAGGTATATATGAAACTACACACTTTGTTCTTTTACCCCAGTAAATGTGCTGTAATGACACCAGAGTTTCATTTCACCTGCATGTCCGCACTGCTAAGTTCCTTCAAGGCAAGGTTCCTGGCCCCAACCTACAGGACCAGACTCATTGGTCATGGCATGTGTGAATAATATTGTCACACAACATTTGTTTGCAGGTGTGTGTTTGTGTTCAGTATGTGTGCGAATGCATCTCGACTGTTAAATCTTGCGATTACACTCTAAGCGTCCTAGGGGCTCCACGGGGCTCTGACCGGGTTTACCTGTCTCCGAGAGCTCCGGTGGTGCCCGGGCCTCCAGGACAGGTTGTCCATCTGTCACTGATCCCAGATGAGTCCTGGTAAGCAGCTTTGCATTGGACCCAGCTAGTAGCTACTGCAGTTGCTCAGGCTACAAAGAAACTGCTGCCGGTGGCTGTGCGTGTGTGTGTGTGTGTGTTTGTGTGTGTGTGTGTTTGAGTTGGCATTTAGTTCTGGTCAGTAGTAGCCTGGATTCTGCTGTCTGCAGGAACTCTATATGCCTTTACTTTGCTGCAGGCTCAGCTTTGGTTCAAGTGATGTTTGGAATGGTACACACACACACACAGATTTGTGATACTTTTTACTTGCCAAAATATTGTCTCTTTTGATGTAGGTAAATGCAGACTGTTATGGACTTTCTACTGTAATATTTACGTGCTTTAAAAGTGACAGTAAATACCTGTTGTGCAGATGAGGAGGTCTTTAAAGTGAGTGTTGTAACCTTTTAGGGAAAAGCACCCAAACACTTAAGACGTGAGCCCTTGGGTTATACATATGATCAAACCAAATAAACCTACATAGTTTAATATGATGGGAAATGAATGAATATTAGAAAATTATTGAAAAAACTGTTCATTATTAAAAGCATGTATTATTACAACATATATAATCAGTTAACTCTTGTACTTACAGAACTAAATTTATACAGACATTCAAGGCAGCAGTAAATTGAAGACAGTGGCCAAGATCACAGAAGGTTAAAATGAAGCGTGGTGGTGCAGCTGCATATTTCTCACCATTGCATCATTCAGGCACTGTTTTTAAAGATATTTAGAAAAAGTCTTACAGTGTCTCCAGTGTTTTCACCCTGTCAGCTATCGCAAAGGGTTCATGAAGAGTCCTGTCAGTCATCCTTTGTACAGCCTGCTCGAGACGTACTCAAGCAAATGGCTGCCAGAATACAATGCGCAGAGTGAAAATTGTTGGCTGTCTTGGAGACACTGAGAGACAGCAGATCTGCCATTTCCAAATATATTGATCATCTGTCTCTGACAACAGAGCTGGATAAAACCTTTGTTTTCAAGCACAGTGTGTCTGGTGTCCATGCGTTCCAGGGTGACTGATTTATGACAGTGAAATTTTTATCGAAAGGATGCTATGAGTTAGGAGAAGTATTACTCAGCTCGTTGTGTTCAATATAGTCTTAACATATACCTTTCACCTTTAGATTCCCAGGGAATGGAGGCTGTAAGAATGCTTCGGGTGAAAGTTAGCGAAACGGTGGCCTCTTCGCCAGAAGAGTGAGCACAGTGAACATTAAACTTTATCACTGGCTAAATATAACGTCAATGCAAGTCACTATAAAACCAACTTGTGATAGTATTTACAGGCTTCAGATTAAAGTTTGCCCTCCCTTTCATAAATCATAACCATCCCACATGACAAACAATGATGGGCATGCACAAGTGAAAAAAGCAGAAAGAGAAATTTCAAACCCCGGTGAACTGCACCACACGCAAAACCAAAACCATGACTGAATTACTTGGAGTGCAGATGTTTTGTGTTGGTTCATATTTTTTAAGGACTGAACGCAGACACACGCGGTCGGTCCAGCAAACATGGGAAGAGCCACTTAAACAGTGAGTGACAAAACAACACACACACACATTCCCATTCACCAGGAACAGAAAAAAACAATTCTCTGAGAGGATACCTAGAGCTCCACTCCACTGGCTAAAGGAAGTTGTAAAGTCTGAATGCAAGGCAGACACACACACACACACACACACACACACACACACACACACACACACACACACTATGGACTTCAAGGTTCAAGGACTGGAGATGGGACCAGACAGACATACTGTATTTCCAGGCAGGGGGAAACACACGTATACACACACACACACACACACACAGACACAGACACAGACACACACACACACACGCAGTCTGAGTTTGCCCAGTTGGCCAGTCAGACAGACTGAGTCCAGTCTGGCCTCCATCAGATAGCAGGTTACCTTTAATGGCCAGGCGGCACAGAAAGGGACGGCAAACAACCTGCCTTTGTCTTATCACCAGCCGCAAGCTGCCCAGTATAACACACCCCAAACACACACACACACACACACACACACACGCACACACACACACCCGACACTTCCAATTTACTAAACATGACTGACCTTTGTCAAAGTGTTATTTAATGTGTGATACATTTTAAATCCACATTTTTTTCTGTGGTACAGAATCAGTGTTATAGACTTAAATGTTGTTTTTGTATGTTAACATTCCCGTCATTCCATACCATAGGCTTGGTCGGAAATTTTTAGCTCTGGTAAATATATGAAAATGTCGGTATTCTGGATACACCATAAACAACATGCAACAGTTAGCGATGACATGAAGCTCTTCTGGTAAGTTTATGGAAATACGTGGTGTACGAAAACTGACTACTGGTTCTCATCAGCCAGCTTTTGCTTTTGCAGAACACACTGGTCCTAGAAAGCAAGATGTTGATTGCAAATCTATTTAAATTACACTGTAAGGTTGTTGCAAGTTGGATTTTTTTTAAATGTCCTTTGTGTCTTATGATACTTCACCAAAGAAAAGAATGGTATCTGGGAACATGGTGATATCTCGCCAAAGAAGGTTTAGAAACTAGCAGTGACATGAACAGTTTAGTCAGATGAAGCTACATGCAAAGTGTCCCAGAAATGATGAACAACTATGCAAAGCAGATGAAGTTTTACTTAGTGACCTCTAATATTTATGCAACAAACAAATAATTGTTTTACAATTTGCCATTTTTTCCTTTTTCAAATACGTTTGGTTAGCCCTAGCTTTTGGATGTTTTGCTTCCAACTTGTCTGAACATCTAAATTCTTGTTCTTGTTCTAACTGGTTTGTGTTTCTTCTGGCTGTATTTGGCAATTTTAACAATAATCTGGTTAGGGGAGCTACTTTCTGTGCCACATGATGTCTTCAAATAAATCCTAATCATAAAACAGACAGAATTTACATTGATTTGTTCATTTGTTATTGTAATGTAGTAGAATATTTACAGCAACCTCACCAGAAACAAAACCAATGAGTCTGATTACATAAGGGGTTGCAAATTTAACTTCTTGAGGTCATGTGAATAAGTGTATGTAAAGTCTCTGAACTTTCAAAAAAAAGTGATGGTGTTGTCACTGTCTGTCCTTTCAGAAGAGATGAAACTCAATATCCAGGTAAACAATAGCTGTGGAGGAGAAAGTTGTTGCAGATGTCCATCCATCCATTATCTATACATTATCTATACACCGCTTAATCCTCACTAGGGTCGCGGTGGGGGAGGGGGGTGGAGCCTATCCCAGCTGACTTAGGGCGAAGGCAGGACACAACCTGGACAGGTCGCCAGTCTACGGACAATTCAGAATCACCAATTAACCTCAACATGTTTTTGAACTGTGGGAGGAAGCCGGAGAACCCGGAGAGAACCCACACTGCACGGGGAGAACATACAAATTCCACGCAGAAAGATTCCGGTACCCCCACTTGGATGCGAACCGGCGACCTTCTAGCTGCGAGGCAACAGTGCTACCAACTGCGCCACCTTGCAGCCCTGTTGCAGATGTGAAAGATCATTCCCTAAAACTAACCGAATACTTTATGCCTTTACCGAATACTTTTTGCGTCAACCTAACCACTGAAAAGGAAAATAACATATATATTTTTTTACAAAATGGTCATCTATGTCTAAAAGTAATGGTATGAAAAGGGACAAAAACCTCAGTCTCTAAAGTGAAAGTCATCACCTCATCTGCCCTCAATAAATGTTGAATTTGTTGCTCTTTATAGTGGCCCATTTGCTGTTTTTGCAAATACTTGTATGCTGTATATTGCTTTGGAAGTCGATCACAATCAATTTATTCTGTTATTAAAGTATGTCAGCTTTATTCATGGAGGGACAGAAAGGAATACACAGTATGATGTACAAATTGTTCATGTATGCATAAAGAATTATACAAGACAACTTCCACACATTGTTTCTTGAATGCTTTGTATCATGCAGCAAGCGCTGAGTTAACTGGTCATGACAAAGCAAGATGCGTTTACTGTGCAGCTGTTTACAGACTTTATTATAGCTGCTGTCCCAGGGATCAAACTTAAGCCACTTTAAGATTATGCTTGGGCATCTAACCCAGGTTAGTCTTTCTTGTAAAACTGTGTTGTTAACCGTGTCACAGGCAGCGCAAAGATGCCATCAGACTGGAACTGAGATTTTGGCAAAAGAACTGAAATCAATAAATCTGAGTAATTTTATTGTCCATGGAGCAAAAAAGTTGAAATTCAAGAAGTAGAGTAACAGATACATGCGATTTAAAGAGGGGAATGTCTATTAATTGATTGATATATAACAAGAGGGATAAGTCATTGTTTTGTAGATATTTTAAGTGTAAAAACTTTACAATAATTTACTTTAGCAAAATTTTAACATTATATTATAATACTTTACTTTTTGTTTTACACAGTAGAGAATTCAGTTCCAACGGAGCAAGTTTCAGAAGTCATGAAAACATCAATCTAAAATGACAGCTGATGGCCAGTTCTTGCTTTCTGCATCCGTGTGCACATACTACCACAGGTCAGCACCGGTCTGCTATGCTGACAGTTGCATTTCTTCTCATTTCAAACACAGAAAAACACATGGGGGATGGCAGCTGGTTACTGATAAAGTGCACTACGCTGTAGTACAGCAGTAATGCGATAATTCCTGATGTGTACGAAGCACAATGGGTGGAAACAGCACAAGATTTCTGTAGATATTAATACTTCATACTGTGTATGGGCTTCATTGATGGAAAGCATGTACAAATCAAAGCATCTATAAATTCCTCCAGTGACTAGTTCAATTCCGTCTTTTTTAAAGATAAATTCTAAAGTTTGGATGACTGATAACCTGTACTATCTCTCCTTATGCCAAACATCTGTTTTAGGTATTAATTGTTTTCCTGGAACATTTGTACTCGGTTCACTGCATGCAGACAGCGCTAAGAGTCACACATTTTGGGCTGCATGCTGACGGTCCACGTGGATCCTCGCGGATTTAGGTGGATGACAAAATTTAGGTCACACGGTACTCTTGCGGACACTGACACATATGCATATGCAGAAAGCATGAATTGGCCTTAAGTGTATTTCGAGTGTTATGTGAGCGAGTTATGATAGCAAATGGAGGTTTGCAGGATGTTTGAAGGATGTCCCCTGCTCTATGAGAAGTCTTACTGTGATTCAAATATTGATAATTTGACTTCGTTTACTGAATATCTTGCTTTTAAAATGTTTTACATGTTCAAAAAATAAATTAGAGTTATCATTGTTTTGTCCAACAAAACAATTAGTAAACAGGCTGTGCTAATCACAACTCAGTATTTGCATACGGCCTACACTGGTAAAGTAGAGGAGGGAAGTTTTGAGCCAACCAGTTCTTCTATTTTGAGAGATAATACCCAGAGGGAGATGGAGAGAAATCAAGACAGACAGAAAGAAAGAAAGAGAAAGATGAGAAACAATAATTGCAGGGAAGCAGTCTTTATTTGTTCCCACATGAATAGCATAGACCTCTGACATGTGAAAGAGCCTCGGCCACTTTACCGCCACTTCTTTGACTGACAGATCATAGCCTTTGACTTAAAATACAAGGTTCTGAGGTAGACCTATTGTGAGTGTGTGTGTATCTCTGTGTGTTTTGACTCGATGGAACAACCTTCCCCCAGCATCAGCGACGGTAGCGTGTGTGTGTGTGTGTGTGGGGGTGCTGTGTGTATTGTGGTAAAGTAGGGGTGATACTGTGCGTGTGCACGAGTGAAAATTGTGGTGCTGAATTGTGTGAATGTGGTCTTGTGTGTGTGTTGGGGGGAGTCAAGGTGCAGTGGAGCAGATAGCTCAGCTCTATGCATACTAAAATCACCATCGCCACCGGCAGCAAAGATAGAGCTGGGGGTATGTAGAGGGGGGGGGGAGGGTGTATGGGTGGGGTGTGGTGGTGGCGGGATGAGGGGTGGGGTGTTGGGGGGGGGGAATTGGGGTATAGAAGGGAGGAGAGGGAAGGAGGGAGCGACATAGCACCCCGGGGAGCCCCTTCCTTATCGCACCTCTCGCCTCAGTTTATCTGATTACAGACGACCGGGAAGACAGAAGTAGAGAGAGGAAGAGAGGAGAGGAAGAAAGATAGAGAGTATATAGTAAAGAGTAGATTGGTGGTGATTGTCAAACCTGGTCAAATTTCTATTTCATTCAACCACACTCACAAACATCATAGATTTGAAGCAGTATAGAACATAATGACATGGACTTTATCGATTCATCTAGATGGTTTTCTTCATGAATATTCAGCTGTGTTTGATAGCAGTATCTCTGTCTTGACTGTAGTCAAGTCACAAGTCCTGGACTCACTTTGCCAGCCCATTCTGTAGAGGAGAGTGGTCTGGCTGCACCACACTTCCATTCTGCTACAGGGGAAAAATGCTCTTCCCAGTTTGTATTTCTTTGATTCAATCATAGTTGCCACAGGCCTGAGCAACGTGTGTGGGTCTGGTGTTCTCTTAAAAATAGTGACAGGTGTAATTCTTGTGGTGAATCATGTGCATGCAAGGATACAAGCATGCAGATGATCAATAATCAATAATCCATAGCAAAAAAAAACAAACAAAAACAAAACAGGCAGAGCTGCCTGACTGCACATTTCAAATCCCTGGCAAAAGTTTCATTTTCATTTTCATTTTCATTGTGGTCGGTTACTGTCCGAAGGTTGCTGTTGTTGCTTCTGATTGGGTACAAAACTGCACTTAGTGGAAAGAGGGGACACATGAAAGTCCACACTGTTTGTTTAGCTGATCAATTCAGTTCAATTCAGTTTGATTTTATTTATATTGCGCCAATTCACAACATACGTCATCTCATAGCACATCACATAGTGGGGTGGGTGAAGACCTTACACATTTTAAACAAAGAACAGAGAAGCCAACAATCTAAAGTTGCCTTTGGATTCTCTATGAACAAGCAGTCGTCGATAGTGAGAAGGAACCAAAATCCCCTCTCCTTAATGGGCGGAGGGGAAAAAAAAACAACCTCCGACAGAACCAGGCTCAGGGAAAGCAGCCATCTGCCTCGACTGGTTGGGGTGAGAGTTGGGATGAGGGGAATGGGGGATAGCAGGAGGGGATGGGGTGGAGGTAGCAGGATAGCATGATGAGCTAAAGCCCCACCCTCACTGATTACTCTTGTTGCCAACAAAGTTCTTTAATCACACCCGGCATAGCAACCAAAGTCCTGCACAGTGTGCTTTGAAAACACATTAATGTCAGTTGATTCGTCGCTTGTACAAGATCTACGACAGATCTGTATTTAAATATACTTTTATGTACTTATTATTGCTCTCTTACGCTCCTTGTGAATATTGTTTGGTTTTCTGGGAAAACTATGCATTTTTTCTTGAAAACTTGTTTTAAAGAAAAACTGCCCAACTGATGAAGCATCTGGGATGTCGCTGCTTATTAATGAAGATATTTTAATGTCCAAACCCTTCTAAATGTGTGATGTATTAGAATATGTACCCAAAGTTAATTTGAACGTTGTAGAGCAGTTAATCCATAAAACTGATGGATGTTGGGCTTTATATGTAAAACTCCACTCCAGGTACACTACAGTAAAAGTCAGTTCATTTGTCACGCTGTGTATGGTTGTAAGAGGATCTCTGTGGCAAGTTTGGCTTGTTCAACCAAAAGATATCGGATAGCATGGCATAGTGACATTATCAAGGTTATTACAGCTTAGCTTTGGACACGACAATGTTTCACAGAATGCCTACTTTATAGAGTAGAGGTGTGCAGTTTGAAAGATGAAGACATTTATCAGCCTGGGAAGGTCATAAACATACAAACACTGCATTATGGGAAGTGTAGGATCCAGAACTTTTAAAGAAAAACAAAACAAAAACAAAATAAAAGCCACTTCCTGACAATATAACAATACATATACGGAGCATCTCTTTAATGTGACAAGTTGTAGCTGCGGCTTACAAAGAAGTTAGTGTGAGAGTAGAAAGCAAAACAAAATACTCCTAAACAGCTACAAATTTAATCTAGGTACATGATTTTAGTAATAGTAGACAACAGTCTGGACTAGAACTAATAGTATTAATGAACTCTCTGTGTGTCTCTTTTTCAGAACCGATGGTCGTCTGACATTGTGCTTCATGTGAAGCGTCTTTCACATGCAATAAAATATCAGTGTCATGTTGGTGACGTGCCGACAAGCCGTCAAAGTCTGTGACAAAATTCATACAGATCTCCTCGGGAATATAATTATTGCTGGGTACACACTGAACATTTGGAAATGATCCAAATCCAATTAACAAAGAAGGTAGGCACATGAACCCAAAATGGAAATGAATGTTTGCAATGCAAATACAAATTGGCTTAGAGGAGAACATGATTGTACAAAGGATTCCAAAAAGATGACAAAAAGAGAAAGAAAAATAAAATATGATCTAGAAAGTAGGCTTGGGTTAGGTTGCATGCATAATGAGCACCCTTGTATGTGTGCTGTCATGTGGTTTCGTCTGGTTTTGTTGAGGATTAACTATAATAAAAAAAAATAAATAAATGAAAAATACAGAGAAAGACTGATGCTTCATTTCCACATTTTCCTTCCATTTCCCATCTGTGTTCAGTCTAGTCTCATCATCTACAGCCTGGAGGGGATGATGAGGAGTGTGTGTGTGCGTGCATTCGTGCATGCATGTGTGTGTGTGTGTGTGTGTGTGTGTGTGTGTGTGTGTGTGTGTGTGTCGCATGAGCGTACATGTCCATGAGCATGTGTGCGTGTTTGAGAGAATGATAAGGTTTTCAGGTCTCATGAACCAGTGTCTGTTTAAAAGAACAGAAGGAAGATGTGCATGGAACATTTTGTGTGTGTGTGTGTGTGTGTGTGTGTGTGCATGTGCATGCGCGGGGACATCCTCGTCAGTGAGAGGGCCCAGGGGACGGCCTGGCCTCCTCAACCTCCTCATGATGATTGATGCTGGCGGGCCCCACACGCCCCGGCCGCCCAGCTAAATTAAAAGCCTATTTTGTAAAGTTGTAAAGAGAACAGAATGGTTGGAGGGTTGGTGTGTGTGTTTGTGTGTGAGTGTGTGTATGTGTGGGTGGGTGGGTCACAGCCGGGGCGCTCTCCAGTGTCTTTAGTATCATCAACCCCTCAGAGGATAGCCAGAAGGGGGTCTCCTCCATGCCTGATGCTCTCTCTCTCTCTCTCTCTCATTCTCTGTCACATGCACACACACACACACACACACGCACACACACAGACTCAAAACCCTACAAACACACAGAAATGTTTTCCAGTATTAAAGTCTTTTGTGTATGAGATCTGTAAATTAGTGCAACAGAATCAAAGACAGAGCTATGGTCTCTATATATGTTGTCCTTTAGGTTATATACAATACAAAAGTTACATTACTGTAATATATTACTTTATAAGAAACTACACTTTCAAATTTCCCACCTGAAGTTGTCAATTTACCTAAAAAAATATATGCTTTTTTTTAAATGTAATTTTTTACCACTGTTTTTTCATTACACATAAATGATCAGTTGTTTTGTTGTTGTGACATTTTGGTGAACCGCCCCTTTAACATGCCTGTATTCTGTTCAGCTTGTCCTGATCCAAGGATGCAGAGCTCTTTACTGTCACCTCACCACAGTTACATTTATAATTTCTTTTCTTTTTTTTTTTTTTTTTTAAGTAGGGTGCTTCAAATGATGTGACTGTGTTTCTCAGAGCCTGGGGGAAAATGCATTTCAAAAAAGGTAGCTTGTTTATTTAAGNACACACAAGCACACACACACACACACACACACACACACACACACACACGAGCACACACAGATTCAAAACCCTATAAACACACAGAAATGTTTTCCAGTATTAAAGTCTTTTGTGTTTGAGATCTGTAAATTAGTGCAACGGAATCAAAGACAGTGATATGGTCTCTATATATGTTGTAATTTAGATTACATACAATACAAAAGTTACATTACTCTAATATACTCCTTTATAAGAAACTACACTTTCAAATTTCCCACCTGAAGTTGTTAATTTACCTAAAAAAATACATGCTTTTTTAAAATGTAATTTTGTACCACTGTTTTTTTCATTACACATAAATGATCAGTTGTTTTGTTGTTGTGACATTTTGGTGAACCACCCCTTTAACATGCCAGTATTCTGTTCAGCTTGTCCTGATACAAGGATTCAGAGATCTTTACTGTCACCTCACCACAGTTACATTTATAATTTCTTTTCTTTCTTTTTTTTTAGGGTGCTTCAAATGATGTGATTGTGTTTCTCAGAGCCTGGGGGAAAAGGCATTTCAAAAAAGGTAGCTTGTTTATTTAAGCTTGTGCAAGCAAGTGACACGACAGTAATATCACTTACGTTTGCCAGATTTACAGTACATTCTCCTTCCCACCACATTTGGAGGGGTGGAAAACATCCATCCAGGTCAACAGGGCATTTAACAGAAATAAACAGTAAAACCTGCAGCTCCGTTAGACCACTCAGATCTGATGCAAATCGTCATTATCATATCCATTACTATTAACTTGTATCATCTTACTGTCACTGTCATCATCATTAGCTTCATCATGTAACCATGTTCACCATGATTGCTGGAACCAGGATCACTCTCTTGCTACTGCGTCATGTCTGTTTTCAGACAGCTGAACTTACTGCCACACAGAATGGTGTGTTGGGGACTCTCTGGCTTGTTTGTACTTCTTTAAACCATCATATTTGGTAGAGCTAAGAAGACAGTGTCCCCTCAAAGTAGCAATGGAAGCATTGTTTTGTGGAATATTTGTATGCAATGAGACATTTTCACTGTGGTAGGTTGCTTCTCCAAGGTTGTTGATTTCAGGTAGTGAAGTGGATATTAGAAACAGTCACATGCATACAGTAGAAGGGGAGGACAATGCCAGGTGAACTGCACGTCCAGTGGCACGCTTATACTTGCAATCTACTGAGTCGCACTATGAACAAAGTGACTCACGTTGTAGTACAGTGTCTTCTCTTGGCATATTTATCACATTTGGGAGCACACACAAGGATTCTAATAAACTAATGTGAATGATGAGTTGCTTTGATGTCGTAATCAATCCGTTTGTCCATCCGTGGACACAACCACATATAAAGATAGTCCTATTTTTAGATTTTGTTATTACATAATGGTTTAGAATATATAAATAAACATGAAAGGTGAAACTGGGTTCTGACAGAAATTTTATTTTGATGTATTTATGTCTGGGAAGTCAATGCTTTGATTTAAAAAAAAAAAAAGAAGGAAAGAGCTTCATTTTTAATTCTTGGTGCGAATGATACATTTTCTTCAGTTTTCAAAAACAGTGCATTTAAATAAACCTGTCTGGAGATCTTTACGTCAGGAAAAGTGAATGTATAACGTTAACATATTCTTGGGGAAATCATCAACAATTAAGCCAAGCATGTGAGCATGTATTTGACTTAAACGTTTTTCAGGATTCCTTTTTCTAAATACTGACGCCGTTCTCTGACCCTCATGCCTGTGTGTTTTAATTCTGAACTGCAACAGCCATTCGAGGACGGGACACTCACTTGTTTGTATATCATTTGCAAATCATTTATCCTCAATGTGAATTTAATTGACCGGGTGACTCCAGAACGCAAGGACAAGCGCACGCACACACACATGCACACACACACACACACACATGCACACACACACACACACACACACACACACACACACAAGCGCGCACGCCTTCGTGTCACCCTCCAGCCACCCTCCCTCTCTGCCTTCAAGCCATGCCAGACTGCCCCCCACCACCTCCCCCCCGCCTCTCTCCTCTTCTGTTGTTGGCAACAAGAGGTGAGTGGAGTGACAGCTCACCCTGAGTATGGCCAACCGGCCGGACACACACGCGCGCACACACACACACACACACACACACACACTTACACACACACACACACACAAGGAAAAAAAAAAAAGCAAAAACCAGAGGTCAGGCCTGTGTCAACTGCGGTGCAGAGGCCAGCTGAGGTGCCCTGCCTGTGCATTGCACTAATTTGTGGTGTGTATGTGTAGTTGTTGTTAAACTGTTTTGGGGGTGTAAAACATCCGTCCAGGTCAACAGAGCATTTAACAGAAATAAACAGTAGAAAGAGCAGCTCCGTCAGACCACTCAGACCTGATGCAAATCATCATCGTCATTATCATATCCGTGACTATTAGCTTGTATCATCGTACTGTCACTATCGTCATCATCATTAGCTTCATCACGTAACCATGTTCACCATGATTGCTGGAACCAGGATCACTCTCTGGCTACTGCGTCATGTCTTCTTTTCAGACAGCTGAACGACCAACTTACTGCTCTTGTGAGTAGATAGGTAGTGTCCCAGTCGACGACCTCTTCCTGAGAAACAACTGAGCCAATCAGCACCTCTGCGGGCTGAACAGCAGTTTGTGGTGTTATCAAGCTGTGTCACACAGATCAGGACACCACAAATAAAGCTGCAGTCATTAAATCTAAATCAGTACTCACAACCTGGAACGCTGCATTTAGCTGCAACAAACCACATATCATTTTTTTAGGGGGCTGGGAGATGTGTCCATTTATCATGCAGCATTAGCAGCTAGAGACTAAAGGCCAGTTCATGATTTCTGCATCTGCATGAGTCTGCAATGATCCACTTGGGTAACTGTGTAGACTTTTGCATTCACCTTAAAATTATGTCCTCGTAGGATGTCCACATTACATGAATGCAAACTGTGCATGCACTGATGTTTTGCACTGTACATACAGGCATTATGCTAAAGTCTGATACTTTTTAGTGTCAGCCAAATATTACTATTATTATTAATGCTATTATTTTTTCTTTTAAATGGCTGCTTGTGTTGAAGCAATATTATTGTTCAAGTTAATGTTCAAGGTTCCCTTCAGCTGTATTCAAAGCTCTATAAAAACACTGCTGATTTTCTGATTGCATCTTATTTTTTTCTTTTTTCCATAAAGATATTCGTGCATTTACCTGATATGACACCTGAAACTCTTAGCATGGTATCTTCACCTCTTCCGTCATTGGAAAACCCAGAATCTATGAATATTGTTTTTTTATTTCCAGAGTTAAACTACTTTTTTTTTTAATTAAGGAAAAGTACCAGTAGAGAAATACAAAAATGTCCAACTCCAAATAAACCTTCACATGAAAAGTTCTACTTAAGTATTAGCAGCAAAATGTTGATTAAAGTAAAGGTCCTTTAAAACTTCTGACTGATTTTTTATATTTTTTTTATTTTCTATGACAACATAGGAGATATTCACAGTGAAGCATCAGTGTGTCAGTGACATATCATGGACACCACATAAGGTCGCCACATTACTAATGGTAAAGAAATGAAGAAAAAAAAAGTTTTGATAGATAAATCAGCTTTCAGTGTTTGGAACAATTGACAACAATTTTTGGTAAGACAGTAGATCACTGGAACATTTGTTGGAATGAAAGGGAGGCTTTGTTTCTCTAAAGTTGGACACCTGCAGTGAATTGACTCCACCCTGACCGAGATGAAGCAGCTCCACTCTTGAAAGACACGCTCCACTCTCTGGTTTGCATCTCTGAGGAGAAGAAATTATACTGTAGCATGATAATGTGCACCACAATACCCCAAAAGTTTTACATGACCAGAGACCAATGGGTGCTGACTGTTGTAGACGTTCTTTCCATAGACTGTATAAAAGATGGACGTAGCAACCGGCCCTGAAAAATGAAGCCAACCCGGAAGTGTCAAAAACCTGCAATATCACTACGTCCGCTAGTCCTGGCTCCAAGAAGCCATGGCTCCCATAGACTTGAATTGGAAAAGAAGTGATCACAGATCACAAAATACTGCATTCCTCCAGCTCAGGATTTTTAAAAAAATTTGTTTTCATAGTCAAATTCAGAGATCAGGTGGCAAATCTGAAAATAAATTAATACTGAATTTTTAAAAAATCTTCAAAATTTTGCGGGGCAAGGGGCGTGGCTGGCTTGATTGACAGTCGGCAGCGACCATACAGACGAAGCGAGCAGAAGGTGGTAAATGTGGGCGGGCAGAGAGGGCCCGCCTCTCAATCCGTCTGACCAATCGCTGCTCCTCTGACGATTTTTGCTTCACTGGCTCCAAAAATCCAAGATGTCAACCAGGAAGTAGCAAAACCCTGGCTTCATTTTCACAGTGCAGAAAACAACGGGTGACATCACGGTAGCTACGTCCATCTTTTATACAGTCTATGGTTCTTTCATAATCACCTAACCTCAACACCACTGAACTTTTATTGCCACTTGAAAACTGAGGAAGTGTTCCTGACTTCTTAAGTATCTTGAGCTCTTTGGAACATTGTTAGATCGACTTAAGACAAATTCACAGTTTTCCCATCCCTGTGTGTCAACCAGTGCAGACAGAAAGCACACGAGTCCACCTTGGTCTGTTCAATAGATGCGTTGCATTGTCCCTCACATTAAACACAGACACACAGAACTCCCATGGATGCTTCGGAAAGGTTGTTGACTTTGTACTTTTTAAAAGACATAGCAGCTAATTTAAATGTCGCACAGTGTCAGCAAATATTCTTGAGGTATGCCGAGTCTATAGAACAGCCTGCAGCCAGAGCCTGTTGCTCTCCCATCCCAAGCCCAGTGGGCAGACACAGCATAGAACTTCTGGTGAATTCAGAACTTTCTACCGAGCGCAATTGATGGAGAACATGTACCAATCAAAGCATTAAAGATAATGTTGAATATAGTTGCACATCCTCTTCTCAGAACAAGCACTATTTGGTTTCCTGGTAGTTTGTACAGTGGTCACAAATTCACAAAAGCCATCCTGAGAACAAGAAACAACCGTTGCAGACTTGGGTGGTTGCAAAACTAATTTCACGTGGACACTTGTAAACCACACACAGATGCAGAAAACATGGATTAGCCTGTATTCTGACTGCATGCTGGCTAATGTGCAGGTTCAATGTTGATATCAGAGCAGCTGATGTCAGTCACCCCCTCTCCCCATCAGTAAATGAATAATGTGGACGTCTACTGGTGTAAAAGCAGTGTCAGGCTGAATAATGAAGCGCTAAAAAATGATTATTCAGCCTGTATTTAGTCACCTCTTCTTCTTCATCACCACCACCACCATCAAAATTTGTTTTCATCTTCTACCTGCTCTTTTCGTTTGTCACCCTCACATCACCATGGTGATTTCTCTGTCATGGTCATTGGTATAATGTCCCGTGGTTCTTCATTTTCCTTCTTTATGAACATCTCAGTGCATACACACCACACACACACACACACATACATTCACATACACACTCCTCCTCCCTGCAGTTGGGCCATTTACAGAGAGGTCATAACCCCAGTGAATGATGGGAATGCTGAGCTGGAACCTATCAACGCTGCCGATATGACCAACAGCACTCGCACCCTCCACACACAAGCATGCACACAAACACATACACAGATCTGTGAGTCAGTGTATATGTGAGTGGCAGTGGGGGTTATTAAGGCAGAGTGTGTGTGTGTGTGTGTGTGTGTGTGTGTGTGTTTTGCATGCATGCTGTCATGATCAATTTCTTTTGGAGAGGTGAAAAGCTGATTTTCTAAGTCACCTCGTGTGCCGCCCCATGGTGTATTGTGTTCATGCATGAGTGTGTGTGCGGCCTCAGCTGCATGCTGCGTTTGTGCGCAATACATTTGTGCCATATGTGCATTTCCTTGTGAGCATATTGGTATTTGTTTGGTAGGTGTTTCTGCATCTGTGAGACTGTCTGCATGCCAATGTGAAAATAATCAAACATGTTTGTCACTGTGTCTGTGTGTGTGCCTTCCTATGTTTTTACACATATTTCCTCATAAATGAGCAAGAAATCATCTTCAGCTCGTAGACGGCCTAAAATGTTTGTTTTAGATTCAAGATTAAAGAGTAGTTGGTTCAAATTACCATCACTTAAATTCACCAGAGTACTAAACTACAATGAGCCAGTAGCACTACAAAGTCTAAAATGTCAAAAACATTTCACAGTTTAGCCAGATTATCATTGGATATAATAAAAACATGTGCTTAAAATGAGTTTTTTACCTGCTAATCTGGCTTTGTTACCTTTTACATTTACGTTTGTACTTGAAACTCTCTCTAAAAGCTTGTTTATTTGGCTTCAGGCTTACGTGTGCTGTACTTTGTGGAGACATAGAGTTTTGCAAAAGAAACGGAAGATCTGAATAAGTAAGGATTTACTCTGTTTCAAAATATGTACTGTGATTTGAATTATAGCATTGTAAGGCTGAAACCAACAATTAGTTTTGATGATCAATAAATCTGTAAAAAAAAAAATCTGTTTTATTTTATGCTTGATTGACTGTCCAGTGTCTAAAATACTAAAATATAGATTGTTTCATTTTACCTGACCAACAATCAAGATGCTAGAAACCAGGAAACAACCAAATGTTCTTACGTTTTAGAAATTGGTACCAGATAAGATTATGTCTCTCGACTGGCTTGGAGGAGGTGTATGCGGATCGGGAAGTCTGGGCGGCTTTGCTAAGGCTGCTGCCTCCGCGACCCGACTCCGGATAAAGTGGAAGCAAATGGATGGATGAATGGTACCAGATAAATTTTCCTTAACAAATAACAATTATTAATTTATTGCAATTGTTGCCATGTCAGCGTCTATGGAGTACTGGTGGGACTTTTGGTGACTAAAGAAATAATGAACCTACCATGTATAATGGGGTCAGCACATGTCTCAATCACAAATGAATGACACTTTGGCAACTAATGTATGAATAGTATAATACACAGAATTAAAGGAGACAGTGTGCACTTGCAGAGGTGAGTCCCTGGTTGAGTTTTTAAATGGAGGAGCAATGCTTGACCGATACATACAGTAATGTCGGGTTAGTCTGCTTTGACTGAACTGAAACAAAGGGTGGTCCAAAAAATGGGTGATTCATTTGTTTTTTGTCACTTGTCTTTGTCATCTGCTGAAAGTAGTATAATAATCACTGATAAAGGCTGCTTAAATATAATCATTGGATTCTGGGGGCTTGAACAAAGTGTACAAGCTTGCAAAACACAGCAGAAACCTAAACGGTTAGACCTAAAAATAATAAGCCTGGAAACTAGTGTTGAGAGGTTATTAAAATGTACAAGACACAACAATGCTAATAATAACAGCACTGTATGCGATGATATAATCCACAGATTATGTGAACCGATTTATTCAGAGGTAAGACCAGTGTTGATCATAATCTGATTAGTCAGTCAGATTGACAATTTGAATGAAAACTATATTGATGACTTTTGTTTTCTTATTCAAATAAGTTTGACTTTCTGTTTGTATTTTATTGCTTTCCTCCATTTTCTTTTTGTTTAACATGCCAACATTCTCACCAAAGTAACGTCTGTTCCAACTGGCCAGGAAACAACTTATAAAACACAATGGAAAACCCAAGTTGTAATGAGTCTCCAATCCCCTCACAAGTATATAAATAACATTCTGTGCATGTGCTTTGAGTGTGTTGTGACAGCAGAAGCCTAGACAGACATCCAAGAATGGAGGGGTGGGAGGTTTTCTGGTTGCACTGAGGGGAAGCGGTCCATCCTGACATCCTGTCATCCCTCCAACGCCCCCCCCCTCCCCCTGCTCTGTTTCTGGGCCAGGCATGATCTGGGGCCTTGTGTCACCAACAGATGGGCCTCTTACAAAAGGACCCCTCGGCCCGCCAAGCCGGTCTCCTGCACACCCGATTAAATCACAATAGCAAAGTTAGAATTGATACACTGAGTCTATGGTGATTCAATTAGAGCAGGACGGCATGAGGAAAAGACAGGGCAATGGAGAGAGGAAACAATGAGAGGGTAGTTAGAAAGTCATTTACCTGGTGTTATTCTGGTTGGGTGGGAACAGGGGCCAGACAGACACACTCTCATGTTTGATGGGATAATGTGCTCTGGGCTTGTGGTGGAGATAAATCATAGAGAGCTGAAGGTGGTTGATCTGTGAATCAGATCCATATGAATGCACACAGACCATCTATTCAGCTTTGCATTCATACTATACCTGTTCAAGGCATAAGGTCATTAAGTCACTCTACAGGACCCTGCAGTTACCAGGTGTGATTTAAAGTGTAAACTTCGATTATTTTTTTGTCACAAATTTCGCCTCTGTGTATAGATTTTATTTTATTATTATTCTTTTTGTCATTATTATTATTATTTTATTTGTAATGCAGCAAACCAGTAGAAGTTTCTTCTGATCTTCAGCAGCTGTCATCTGTGACTGGTCAAATGGAGCGGCTTGTGTTATGATGTGCTGATGGAGACATGGCAGTCTAATTCAAGAGACGAGAAGAATGGAAGGGAAAAGTTCATGAGCTTGAGAGAAGCTATCTCCAATATCAACCCTCTGCTCTCTGTGAACAAAGCTCTCTATCACACTGGATGAAAGAGTGTGAACAGTGATTGCACGTAGTCGTCATCAAGTCAGCAATAAGGCATGACAGACCATCCCACTGTTCCTCATATGGCAGAGTAAATGGAAGAATTTAAACACCAGTAAAGCAGAATATATGTGGTGGTATCGATGGACAAAATCCAACCCTGAACTGCAGCTCAACAGCAGAGCTTCCTTTAACCCATTGTGTTAAGTAAGCATAGATTCAGCTTTAGAATTGGTGACAGATTAAAGCAGGGGTGTCAAACTCTGGCCCACGGGCCAAATTTGGCCCGCTTTGTAATTATATTTGGCCCGCGAGACAATACCGAATGACTAGTAGAGTTGCCCCCGGTATTATACTGTACAGCACATTCACCGCTAATACTACAAATCCCATAATGCCCTGTTGTTGTTTTGGCACGTCAATCAGGACAAGACCCAGAAACTCCCTCTCCTCTGTGACAGTAGGCATGGCGACTTCACACTACAACTGTCACTGTGCCATTGATGTGTTTTTTTATTTATAATTTGATTTTGCATGTCTCCACTATTAACTTATATATAATGTATGGGAATAAGCGTTGCTTGTTCCATATTCAATGTCAAAGCAAAATTTGTTTCGGTCCATATTAAAAGGTTCATTTGTTCAATGTTGGCCCGCGACTTTGTTCAGGTTTTAAATTTTGGCCCACTGTGTTTTTGAGATTGACACCCCTGGATTAAAGTGTGGATTAAGAACAACTTCTTGAGTAAAGGCATCAGGTAACAGTATTAATAGGTTTACACTATGTGATTTTTTGGTGTCAAGACGAGGTGACAAGACAACATTCTTGCCACCACTTGCCTCAGCTGCATGGCAGACTTTAAAATGACTACCATCCGATCATAGACTGTTGTCTTTCAGAATCACCATAGATAAAACAAAAGCATGTAACACAGTATGCATGTAACTATTTCTCTAAGGCAAGTCTTTTTGTCAGGACTTCCTGGGGTGTCCAAGATAAAGAGTCTTTAAAACAGTAATAACAATGTGAGTCTGCAAGACAATTTCAAATAAACATTTGTTAATAAATTTAGAAATCACTCTGATCTGTAGGAAAAATGTCACACACACTGACAGGATTACTGACTGACTGACTGACTGACTGACTGACTGACTGACTAGCTGGTTAACCAATAGACTGACTCACTCATTCACTGAATGACTGCCACTTACTGACTTACTGACTGGCCCAGTGAGAGATTGCCAGGGGCAACCAGGAATAGGGGTTCAGCTGTGCATTTAACAGTGTGTGAGAGTGTGTGTGTGTGTGTACGCCAGTGGGTTTGAATTCGATAGGACAGACAAGCGGCTGTCTGTGATTAAGAATAAATAAGCCAATAAATATTCAATCAGGACAAAAAGAGGCATGATTAAAAGGACTGGGAGGCTACAGTGGGGCGAGGTCAACCTTGGCCTGGTTTGGGAGGTGTGTGGAAGACATGTATCACACGATAAATCTTTTTTGATGTCCTCATCTGATATTGATGCACTAAGTGATGATGTAAGAATGACAAGCAAACACTGTTTCATCCAAACACTGCGAGGCTTCAAAGATTTGACCGTATTCAAAGCCTTTTAGCACAAATGGACACATTATTAGGTTTAACAAATGAACCTCATGCATGCTGGCTTTTATTTACATACACTTGTAGACATGCATACGCAGAAATAGTAGAAGCGCATTCATTTACCAGCCTTGGCCATAAAACAGTGCTTTAAAGGTATTCTATGTCCCTTATTGACTAGTTTTGTCTTATTTGCTAAAATCCAGTTCTGCTCTTTGTATAGTCTGCAGTTGGACAAATCTCTCCACAACAGGGAATAAATGAAATGTAACCAAATAATTATACCAGTATTTACTTTGTCCATAAAGCACTTTTTTAGAAACAAAGTCAACTCGTGCTTTACATGGGAAAATTCTGATAAAACAATTCAGTACAATAGGAGAAAATAAGCAATAAATAAAATCCAGCAAGGAAAATTGAAAACAAATAAACTACATGTGACTTTAAGACACCACCAAGCAAACTACTGCATAGAAAAAAAGCTTTCAGGGCCTCTTCACTACCTTTAACACCACCACACATAGATCAGTTAAAGCTGACAACATGATGACATCTGTTATATTCAAGCCTTTACCAAATGAGCTCACACAATGCTGAGTAAGCCTTTCCACACCAGGTAAATCTTTATACTTTGCACTACACAGAGTTTCAAATCAGGCATCGCTGGTGACATTCCCACACTGGTGTATGCATCCCCTGGAACCAGCAATAATTCATTGGCCAGAGATGAAGAGGACAGCAAACGTGGCCATGGAGATGGATTGGGCTACAGCCATGAGGAGTCTGGGGCAGCCTAGGGTGACAAAAACCTCGGAACGGTCCAAGAAAAGTTCCTGATGCTTCAAATAAAATAAAAACAAAAAAGAAGAGGAAGGATTACAGTCTAAAAACAAAACCAATGAACAAGAAGGATTAAGTCATACACACATGCTGACAAAGTTTGTGCAACTACTCTCGTGACCAGAAGGGTGAGACAACAATTCTGCACTGTAGGCCTTTTAGAGAAAGTTTTTTTTTACATTTTTTTTCCAGGAACCCATATTTGTTTTGCTGGTTGTTTCATTAACTTAACTTCAGTGTCTTTGAGTTTGCAAAAACTGAAAAAGAAATGTCCATAGGCAAAGCTGCCTAAATAAGATACTGTTGCCCACTAGCTGTCATGTGATCAATAAGCTCTACCTCTGTCCATCACAGACCAATGGGCATGTGATAGTAAGACTATGACAAATTACATGCTAACCAAACATTTTAATGCAATATGCAAATTGTCTTCTTTTCTGACTTACAGAAAAACATAGAAAATGTAATTCTATAGTTTTTATTTTTTAATTTATTTTTAAAATTAAGCCAGTTGTGCGCAAAATGTTTTTGAGCTGCCTAACTGGTGGAAAGTTCTCAACCACTGTGTTAATTCACACCCTCGTCAGATGTGACAAAAAAGACGATGATCGGATGTGTGACCAGCACACAGACACCCAGTGTTTGTAGTGGTGAGTAAAAAGGCCTCCTTAAAATGCTTTTTTTTTTTTTTAATTGCATGATGCCACAGACAACATGAGAAGAGCAGGTTGTGTTCATGCTGGAAGCTGGCGTGTCAGTTATGGCACCTGAATGTCCACAACACCACCATTTGTCATCTAAGAAATCCTTCTGGACATCTCTAAATGGATTTATCTGACCACGTTAGTTTGTCCTGCAAAATGTCCACCAACTTCACCAAGCCCTGTAGAATGAGTGGAACAACATTCCATAAGCAGCATCGACAACATAGTAAAGTTTCTGGATTGCAGACGTGTGGCACATAATTAACTTGTAAATCCTGCTCTACGACCCGACTCTTCATCTACCCATTATAATTCCAATATAGTGTGTACTGGGTTGTTTCATGATGTCCAATTTGACGACGAAACAACAAATACATATCCCTCCAGGTTAAAATGAACGGATAGGATGTGTTCATTATATTGCAAACTGTGTTTATGTTTTTATTCAGTAATTGAACATAATCAACATGTTAAATGTAATGCTGCCTGATAAGCACTCCAGGCTTGAGAAATGTTATGTATATTTGCTTTTTATTTTCTTTTGCTGTGAGAAGAATGCATTTGCCCTCAAGATTGAAATCAAAAATATGCAGTTGAAGCAGTAATTGTAAAAGAAACAACATACACTGTGGATATGAAAGAGGAAAGAGACAGTGACCTCTGACTTTCTCTGGCTTCATGTTTAAATACATTTCTTGCTGTACAGAACTACAACATTGAACATGCTGGTTTTTGTTTGTTGTTTCTCCATATAATGGACACTGATTAATGCTGTGCATTAGAAGCACTTTTGGACACATGACAGGGAATTGTTCCATGTAAAAATCTAATGATTGTTAACTTAAAACGGTGGAGGAGGGGTATTTATCTTTGGAACTCAGTTCAAATGAAAAAGAAAAAGCTCATGTGCTCATTAAAGTAAAAATCAGCTTGTTCTTGCTGACCTTTGAGGTCACTGAGGCCTTAAGTTGCTTTAATAAAAGGTCTACATGAGCTCCTACACCACAGTTGCATGCATGTATATGTGATCATATGATCCCCTGTCTCACAATCAATAAGGCAACTGATGCAGAAGCAGCATGCAGAAAGAAGCATGAAGGTGTTCCTTATTCCACTGTGTGTGTGTGTGTAAGTGTAGGTGTGTGTGTGTGTGTGGGTGTGTGCTCGCGTGTGTGAGGAGGATCTATGCTTGTGGCTGATATGCATTAGTCAAATATACTCTCCTCAGTGGGAGTATTGGCAGGGCTGGGCCGATAGGACACGGAGGCAGACAGTAAGATGTATGTACTACACCGCCACACAAACACATCGTAATGGATTGCACTGTGTCTGTATCGGGTGTTTCAGCAAATGTTCAGTCATGTATTGTGAAGAGGGATATTAGCTGACTCTCTCTCCCTCTCTCACTGTGTCTGTGTTTTTGCATGTCAGCTAAATGCCATACCTGAATTTTTCCACACACCACACCTTTGTGTCTGTGCACTACAGCTGCTACACTGTGTGTGTGTGTGTGTGTGTGTGTCAGCATTGGCGCACATGTTTTAATGAAAGATATGTGTGACATGTGCTGTCTGTCTGGTATTCTGGGCACGTCAGGCCTGCTTAGCATTGGCCCAGCCCCTATAGAGATGGCTTATCAGTGAAGGTACATATGGAAGAACAGTTTGCCTACACAGTCTCCTACCACACCCTGTCAAAGAGAGAGAGAGAGAGAGAGAGAGAGAGAAAGAAATCCTTATCAGGTAGCTCTCGTCTTCCCTCCATCGTCTTGCTCCCTCCCTCTCCTCTCCTTCTACTCTCTATCTCTGTCTTGTCTTGGAGATATGCTAATCGCTGTGTAAGTATATCCTGTCAAATAATTACCATATATTAAGCTCTACTCATCTTGGCATAATTTCCTCTTCCGCATAATCGTATTTGGGCTTCTTCCTTTAGAAAAAGCAGCGCACAGAGGGGACTTACCTTAGGCAAGTTAACCAAGTTAATCTTCATTGATTGAATATCAGGCTCATCAATGTGTTAACAGAACGTCTGCGTGGAGGTTTTCTACTTTAGACACTACGTCTGAAGTAGAAAAACCTACTCGCTCATGCACGTGTGGTATCAGTTTGATAATTTAATAAATACTGGTCATTGGTTATTAATTAAATACATATTTTATATAAATATATACCCCGAACACTGTGTTATATACACCAGTGACCCAAAATAGACTGGACTGTCACCCAGGAGACTGGGCTTTGTGTTCTGTGTGGGACTGCTGCTGTTCCCCTTTTGTTTTACTTTCTTTTTAGACTTTTTCTTTTCAGCCTCATTTCAGTCAGCACCAAACCTATTTGGTTAGTATAAGAAAAACATGATTACTTTAAAACCTAAAACCTATTTTTGCAAGCCTTGTTAAGGCCAAACATGACACTAACTTGGTGTCCTGTGTTGACCCTGCATGTCTGGTACATGATGTGATGTGACAGTGGGCTTGATGAGACCAGATTTAACACAATCTCACTCCAGGAAGTTGCCTATGAAACGTGGGTTACTGTCTGTTTATCAATGATCAGAATGGACAATCCTTCTGGACGAGTAGTAGTTTCAGTTTGCCCAATCCAAAGCATAATTATGGGGTAGATGACAACTCATAAAAGCCATTTAATTAGCTGATTAAAGTGGGTGGTTCATCTCTCAGTGCCGTCTGACTTCTCTACTCTGTCGCTGACTCTCAACCCTAAACCCAAACGAATACTTAAAAGCTTACAGATGCCTCGTATCTCTTGTAAAAATGTATTTTCTTTGAGTAGTTGGCCATTGCACTGGCATGGTTGGGGCAAATTTTTCATTGTGCCTACAGTCTAAAATGTTTTATTGTGCAACAACTTGGAGCTTTGGCAGGAGGTGGAGGAAGAAGGGACTGCCCATAAGTCTCACTGATACAGTGAGAGTGAAATGGTCAGACATTGCAGATTATGGAAGGGCACCAATAGCTAAACCTCGTGTCATTTCTTGAGGAAAAGCAAAAGCAAGAATGAAATCAAGATGTTCAGAATTAGGTAATGGCAAAGATCATTATATTTTGTTCCCCGAAACAGGTTGTGTTTCCTCCCAGGATGAATAGCAACAGCAAGCTAGGTGGCATTAAGCAACAGATGACAGCAAGCTGGCTTTTCTTGCAGAGCAATCTGTGTTCTACCTGCTGTAGACATGCCTGCTTCCTGGCAATTAGTTAAGTTGATATGTTGACTATGAATGTTCTAACTGTTGATATGGAAAATACATGTCTATTTACAGGAACTATGAAAAACAATAAAGACATTTTTATTAATTCAACTGAAAATCATTTCACAAATGGTAAATGAGACACATGAGTAGATTGAATCAGCTCTAAACAAGTATGGTAGACACACTATAGTGATGTCTGTAGTGTTCATTAGAAAAGCATATGTCTGGGGCGCTGCTATAGCTCACCAGGTTGAGCTGGCGTCCCATGTACAAGGCTACAGTCCCGATGTGGAGGTCATGGGTTTGGATCCCGCTCATGGCCCTTTCCCACATGTCCTCCCCCCACTTTCCTGTCTCTCTCACTGCACTGTCAAACAAAGGCCAAAAAAATAACTTAAAAAAAAAAAAGAAAAGCATATCTCTAAGTCAAAACTTAAGAATTGGAAAAAAAAAAAGACGGTAGAAATCACAGTTACTGCAGTTGTGTAGACTTAAATGATACAGTCTAGGATCATGCTTAGTCAGCTTGATTAATAATCATAATAATAAAATGTGTGTGCATTTATGGAGAATATATGGCTGTGCCAGGCTGGATCTGTCCTCCAGATGACACTCAGGTGACATTGTAATCTACATGACTGATAAATGGTGGGTGCCATTTAAGCCAGGAGGCTGTCAGTGCAGCTTTACATCAGTGAGTGGTGAATCTCACAAGGGGGACACCACAACTGTTTTTTTTTAAAAAAGACTAACATCAGTGTATATAGGCTCAGGTTGCCAATAGCTGTTCTAATTAGAGACAAAAAAAATAAAACACTAAACACTTGAATTCACATACATATGATTGGCAGTCTCTCTCTCTGTGTGTGTGTGTGTGTGTGTGTGTGACTCTGGGGGATGACAGCAATGGTACCCTTCCAGAGAGCCAGTGCTCTCCAAAGAGGCATCCATCTCTGGGGTCTTTTGTGTTGGGAGGAGCAGCCAAGGTCAGCAGCTGAAAGAGCTCTCTTTGTGTTTGTGTTCGTGTGTGCGTGTGTGTATGTGTTGCCTCCGTCTAGTAACTCAGTAACAGGATCCTTGGCCTATTAATTGGCCTGACAGTGATAAAGGAAATGGAAGTGGATGCTATTTGTCTCTAATGCAGCCACACTCATATTATCCCAAAGACAAATGGACACTGTTTTCCCACTTGAGCTACTCTAATTTTTTAAAACCCCTCTGAGGGTGTGTGTTAGTGTGTGTGTGTGTGTGTGTGTGAGGAGCGTGTGTATATGTGTGCAAGCGTTTATATGTGAGCTGATCTTTATGTGTATACAGTGTGCGGATACATTTGTGTGGCTGTGTGTTTTTTTTATTGGATATGCTAAAAAAAACATGAATAAAACTATCATTTGCATTAAGGTCCTTTTTGTGCTGTAAATAGCCGTGGAATATGATGTAGTGCTGATGTCAGTACTGGAGTGTTTAGACTTTATGAGTACAGTATGTGTCTGTTTGCATATGCATGTGGTTTTATTTGTTTGCATGCATGTTAATATATGTGTGCATGTGCAAAAAGATTTGTTTCTCAGCTTCTTGTGTAAACATGTGCGTGCCTGAGCCTGTGTGTGAGCGCATATGAGTGTACATCCACGTGGCTTGTGCGTGCAGCTGACAGAAATTGAAGCAATGTTAAGAGAGAGTCTGGCTTTGAAGCAGCCTCTGACCCCCCCAGACAGTGTGTGTGTTCATGTGTGGTAGGAGGGTGGCGAGGAGGGTGAGTAGAGATTGTGGGGGATGGGGGCGATTGTTCAACACCTGGCTGTACCTGAGGTCAAAGGTCAAGGAGAGATTGAAGCCTGAAGCAGACTGCTGGGTGATGAGTGGGGAGGCGTGGAGGCTGTGAGGGGGGCCTTTAACAGCCTTTATTCTCCTCCAAAATGGACTATTGTTAATGCTGTCTGTGACACGTGACCTTATGACACAGCACACACACACATTTACACAAACACACAATATCCAATGCATGGAGTACACACACACAATTTGATATTTCCTGTGGCCCTTACAGATACAACCTCAATCACCTCAACATTTCGGGCCTCTGTCTATGCCAAAAAGGCCTCTGCTTTCAAATTCTGCCTGTACAGTTGTCAGGTTTCATATGGAGCAACATGCATTTTATTTAAGAATTAGCACTGCTACATGCAATTTTCAAGGCCCACACATTTAAGACTGTAGAATCTCTGTAAAAAATTGTGGAATTCCCATTTACAGTATATTGAATGCATTCTATCGGTTTGAAAATTCCTGGAACAACAAAATCATAATTGGGAAACTGTGGAATTCCTCTCCCTGTCTCAATTTAAATAATGTCTGCTGAAAGTCTTGAAAGGGCTTGTTCATTTAGATGTAGCACAGATGAAATCCTATTTATCTGAAATGTATCAGGATAGTAAAGAACAGTTCAAAATAACAGCAAATAAAGCTGAAGCTACCAAAGGGTTTACTGTTTACTATCTGAGTAACTGGATTATGCCTAAATGTGTGTGTGTGTGTGTGTGTGTTTTGTGTGTTGACTTTCTATTTTGTGCTTTGAATGACTTGACCCCATTAAGGATGAATAACAGAAAGACTTGTCACAAATTACAAAGAATGACTCGTGTTGGTAAAGTGGCTACTTTTCATTTAGAAATGTGACCATTGTAGAGACAGTTGTGGACAAAGAGGTTGCTTTCTTCGTGTGCCGCTGTTTCTAAAAATTAAAAGCATGTAGTAGCTTTATCACTAGTGTTAAATTATGAAGCTCCCCGCTGCTGCTTTCTAAATAAATAAATAAATAAATAAGCAAGAAACCTACCAGAGCTCTTCCATCTTGTAGAAAACGTGGCCCCCTCCCTGTTCCTCTTATATTTGAATGTGAGCAATGTGTCCAGAAATGGGTATCCGTGTTTAAGTGTGTGTAAAGCGTGATAAGGGAGAATGGGATCTGATAGGGCATGATAAAATACCTGGGTAATGTCTAGGTGGATTTTTATGTTTCTCCTGAGGAGCCAGCATGAGGATGTTATCTCCAGACTGGGAAGCCATGTTTCCACCCCCAGGGAATCCCCCCCTACCAATACTACCACCCTCAAGCGCTGGTTAGACTGGGCATATGTCCACCCCCTACACCCCCTTCTAATTTATACTCCCCCTTTTTTTTTTTTTTTGCTCCATATTGGCTGAATCACTCCTGCACCATTTTTCAACCAGCTGCTTTTGTCAGTAAACAACTTTATCTCTTGGGATATGGGTTATTCTCTCTAGCATTATCTGTATTATGTTATCGCCTTTCATTATCTTTTGGCTCAAAACCATATGGCACATGATAGTGGATACTGTGCAAGTATTAGAAACCAGAATTCTCTATCTTGGACAAAAAAGTGGATCAAAGGAGTAGTTATTCTCTTATTTCTCACGGAAATCAAAGTAGTACATGAGAATGCCTACAGTGGATTCATTTGTTGAAAATACTTCAGATACATTCACCAGGTATTACAATTAATTCATGCTGTACTTCGGGTGTCTACATCTGTCATATATGCTCTGCTGAGTATCACGGTCCTTTCAGACATGGGACATGGAACATTGCTGGGTTCATCAATCTATTAAACTTCTGTCATTCACACCCTTTTACATATCGGTTACTTATCTTTCCTCATGGCTGCGTTCACACATACAACATTGCTGGACAACATCACGGGACGCACGTGATATTCTCATTTACGTGAGACTAGTTAATACACCAAATGATGTGTAATACATAATAATGCAACAGACACAACTAAACTAATAACAGCGGATCAAAGTGTCCAAATAACTAACAATCTGAGGGCAAAATATTAAACTGCAGCAGGTAAACTGTGTAACAGTCTGAGGTGAAGAAATCCTTACAGCTGCTGTTACATCCTGATCAATCTTTTCTTCCATGGTGATATAATTTCTTGTTAAACCTAATTAATGAAGTTACTGCTGTCGCTCCGTGCACAAATGTGCACAGTTCTTGCTCTGTTTGGAGACACTTGTGGATCCTACCACTGTCCGATGCTGCATGTTTGTAATAAACTATGAAGAAGCTGCCCTAAACATCTGGAAACTAGACTACTGTTCTGTGTGTGACAGCTTAACTGTCTGATGTGACATAATTATAAGACTTTAATTAAGTCACCGGCTCTGTTGTTCCATGTGCAAAAGTGTGCTCTCTCTTTGGAGATGCTCCTGTGAATCCTGCTGCTGTCTGATGCTGCAGGTATTAAACAAACATAGAGCCAATAGTTCCAAACAGCTGGAAGAAACAAACATCAGCTCCCCTTAACATACTGGTGAGTATTATTATTCTATACGATGTTTGTGTCTGTTTTCATTTCAATAAGGTTTATTAATATGGACATTTAATTTAGTTGCCTGATAGATTTGAAGTTGTGGAGCAAAGTGTGTGAAAAAAGTGTGTTGTGATTTTTGGTGTTGTGTAGTAAGCATCTCTGTAATATTTTCAGATGAGTGTTGATGCTGAAATGTGCTCAAATCCTTCCTTGAATCACTTTACACAACTCAAGCACCCCTGCTTGAGTGTGTTTGTCCATTAATGTGACGGCTCAGTTCACACATGTGCCGTGTTGAAAGTTATACAGAAATGTTACTATGTCCACTTGTACAGATCAGCAGCCAGGGGGCATTTTCACCCTTTGTTACCCCTTTTGTTGCCCTTTATTCCTCCTTTACAATATACTTGTTTTTTTTATGGAATCTCAAGTCATATAAAATATTCAACAATTTAATGAATGTATCCAAGACAAAACAGGTTAGCATATGTTAGCAGAGCCATTGAAACAACTCAAAGGCCAGAGCTTAGTTTGTGGGGTTATGTATCCTGCCAGAACAGAACCCCACCAGACTGGAACAGGTAACAGTTTGATCTGATCCACACCTCATTTGTCACTATCAGAATCAAGAAATTAGTTCTATGTATTTTTTCATGACCTCTTCTTTTTATTTTATATCTCATTAAAGTTACTCATAAGTTGCTGCATGTTCGCCTATTTTGGATGCATTTTAAATCCAAAAAGTGTAAAAGTGACAGACACATCAATCACCATGCGGTATGTGTCGGTGCTACGTTGTGATAATACTTAAACAGAGCGGTGAAGATCGATAGGCGGACAGACATAAGTCCAGTTTCTTAACCTACTTGCTTTTTGCGGTTTTAAATTAAACTTT
This sequence comes from Stegastes partitus, assembly GCF_000690725.1. Taxonomy (NCBI): domain Eukaryota; kingdom Metazoa; phylum Chordata; class Actinopteri; family Pomacentridae; genus Stegastes; species Stegastes partitus. Next base: position 48,079 of record NW_007578110.1, on the reverse strand, counting down.
TGGCCCAAATTCCATCCCCAGCTCAATGAGGGTCGCTGAGAGACAGAAACAAATAAGTGAGAGAGCTCTAAACAACTGTTTCCATGTACTGTTATAAGTGCTTTGATTATTACATGTAAAATATATATATTTTTGCCTTTATTTAGAGCAGTAGAGAGACAGGAAAGGGGGGAGAAGAATGGGGAGAGACCTGCAGCAAAGGGTCGTGAGCAGGATTCGAACTCACGACCGCTGCGTCGGGGAACTACAGCCCCTGTTCATGGGTCACCCAGTCAACTAGGTGAGCTATAGGTAAACATGTAAACAAAATATACTTTGTTTGTGACAACAGCTGTCTTTGGTTTTCTTTAGTTTGAACAGCTAGGTATTGCCCAATGTTCTCCAGGCACTGTGGATTTTTTGATTTTTTTCTCCTTTCTCCTGCATGGCCATAACAGCAACTCTCTCTGTGTGCCAGAACGTCCTGATTTACAAATGAATCCCTGTCCAAGGCTTTCCTCTGTTACTATGTCTTGTGTTGCTATTATTCATTTTGTGAAGGGGACGACTTTTTCAGATGTTGCTGGACATTGCTTCTTTCTTTTTACTTTTGTGGATCTATCAATGCACTGCTTCCTGTCATTGTGATACACAAGACCTCCTGATTTGCCTTATTCACTGAGCACAAAAATTAAAATGGCAAGGGAAGCGGCAGCTAAGAACACAGTTGGTACATCTCTATGTGAAGTCATAGTCATGTAAAGGCAAATTCTTGCTTCTGCAACACTGTGTATGTGGGGTATGGGTCCTGTGAATTCTAGCGTTTACCAAAGTCTACGAGGATCCGTGTAAACCCTTCTGTGGGCATTTGCATGCAGCCCAAAATTTTTGACCTCACAGACAGTCCACACTGAAATGGCTGCACATGCAAGAAATCATGCTTGAAAAATGCCCATTGTAAGGATAGACTGAACGAGGAGATTCTTTGTCATCCACACCTTTATAATTCATCAGTAAAAGTGTTGTAGTAGAAGTACTCACTGTTGGACTTCTTACTGTCAGTGGTACCTAAATACAGTAAGAAGTTCTAAATTCTCCTGAAATCCTGCGTTATGTCGTCTGTGCTCAGTACATCTCAGAAATGACACAGTGCTACAGTCCAATCTGTAACCAGCTGTTGTATCCTATAAAAAGTGCAATCACTTTAATAGACATCCATTGCAGCCCTGAGCTTGATATGAGGAGGAATGCAACCACCTGAGAAGCAGACTGATGTGTACCTGTTGTGGTGTGATTGTACCTGTTTGTACGTCTGCTGTCACTGTCTGCCTTAGTCATGCAGAAACCATGAACTGGCCTTAGGATGGTGTAGGACAGGTTATGCTGGAATATGAATGAATTTGATGAGCGCTTAATAACCCAAGCTGTTTGTGAAAACACACTGATGCATGGCTGCCCTGATACCATCCACAACTCTTACTTTTAGTGGCCAACCATCTACCATACAATCACATTCTGTAATGTCACATCATTTGATCTCCAGGTAAATGTGATGAAGTTGCTGCTTTTCTGGAGATCTATTGCATTTAATGCAGGAAAAGTATTGAAACTGAACACACGCTGACATACATTAGAATACATACTATAGAAAATAAGGTATGGGCGTCTTAATGCATTTTCTATAAGCATTGGCAGTCTGATTATGCACACATTCAGACCCATATTACATTTTAGTGTTTGGTGTTTTCCTTAGCTTTTATACAACTACCATATTTGTTTTGCATCCCTTTAGCAATGCACTTTTCACTGGTGTTTTATACAAATCTTCTTTAACAGATTGCCTTCTCAAAAACTTATAATAATAATAATAATAATACATTTTACTTATAGGCATATTGTGTGTATGCTTGTGTTTTTTCTATCTGTTTTAGGTTAACGTTTTATTTTCAAACATAGTTTCTGAGACTAAGTGGAAATTAGGAATGATGACTAATAAGAAAAATAGACCATAAACAATCCTCACTGATATATATACAACAAACAGTGTCCTGGTCTGAGTTGGCATCTCTGCTGTGTGGTCTAGTCATGACCTGAGGTGTCTGGGCCCCACCTCCCTCACCCCTTGCTCTCTGTTCAATGCTCATTGCTAGACTCTGTGTCTCATTTGAATATATTGATTGGGCCATCTGTAAGCCATTTATCTCCTTCAAAAGACCGTTAAAGTAGGCCTCCCCACCTCTCAGCCCGCCCACCACTGTTTCCCTGACAGAGAGAATATACACACACATAAAGCAGGACACACACACACACACACCCGCACGCCTGCACGCACACACACACACACACACACACACACACACACACGCTGGATGAATAAATGGACCAAATATCCTCAAAATATTGAATTCTTAAACTGAAACACCACCTTAAAACAAATAAAAGCAGCAGCAGAAGCGGCCGTGCTTGCTGCGATTTGAGATAAGGGCCGAAAAACACATCATGTAAACACAGGCCCATGGTGGGTGAGCTGAGAGCACAACTCCAGCCTGCTTTGGGGAACCAAACGCTATCTAATGCTTCATTTAGTGTTGCTGAAATTCCCACCAAATAATGAAACCAATTATTGCATTCATATGGTGAATAATGCCTCTTTCAAATAATCTGCTTATCTGGCCTTGCCTCCATGGCTTTACGTGTGTGTGTGTGTGTGTGTCTGTGGATGTGTGTGTGTGTGTATCTGCCTATCATCATAAACTGCACCCTGATGTCGCAGAAGCAGGGTTCTGGCACATCTGCAAGCCCTAGATATTCTTTGAACACTCGTATGTGTCGTCAGCAGAGTGCATGCATCATCATGATTGACTTATTCCTGACATTCCCAGCGGTAAACCCTGGGTAAAGGATTACCCTCTAGTCTTGGACTGCTGCCCACTGTACAGTAAAGACCCTTGAACACACACACATAACAAAAACACACTCACATACAAACTGTGCATCTCCAACAGGCATACGTCTCTTTGTGTTTAGCGCCTTTTACTGCCTCTTTGTTCCTTCTTTTGTCTCCATTCTTCATTCAAATCTGTTTTCTCCTCAGACAAACCGTTGGCGGGCAGCCATTTGCAAGACCGAGCAAGGGGGAAGCACAGAGCTAGAGAGGAGGCTAGATGAAGAGAGGAGATGGGGGAGGCAGAGGGAGGAAAAAAGAGAGAGAGGAGAGAAGCATGGAAGCATGGAGGAGAGGAAGCTGAGAGAGGAGGACAGAGCAGGGAGAGGGGGGAAAAAAAGGAAAGAAAAAGAAATGGTAGAGGTGAATTCATGCTCCGCCCCTCAACATGAGCACATTCGGTTGGTTCCTCAGCATGGCGGTTGCGGATCACTCTCTGCTCCTGCAGGCTGCAAGTTAACATTTGAAATTTCTCTGCTCCGACAAGGTGAAGGGTGGCGGTCGCTATCCAGCGGAGCCCTTGCCTCTGTGTGTAAGTACAGGGCACAGGCAGATGGTGGAAAATTGGCGTCAGCGCTTGAACCATACGGAGCATATGCACATGGGGGAGTTTGCAAAGACCCGGGGCATGGGGTGCGAGCTGAGGACCGGCACCTGCTGAGGCTGGCAAAAGACACAAGGCACTGACATTGGCACTGCTAAGGGCTAACAGTGTGCCTGAACTTCTCTTGGAAAGCCCAAGAGCCAGAGAGCTGGACATTCTAACCAGACAACAGAGTCCTATTTAATAGTTGCAGGCAAATTGCTTGTGTTCACAGTTTAAACAACTAATTTGGCCTTTTGAGAGAATTGTCTGACCACTTGGAGTGCATGCCAAAATGTCTAACAGTGACTGCAACCGCTTTGTAATGGTCGCATTGGTGGCTTGGCCCCTACAAAGTCGTTAGGCAGGATGGAACAGTATCCACAGGCTAACAGGCAAATAGATCTATATTTGGATTATAGAGATTAGAAAGATCTGGTGAACTCTGATGCTCCCAAGCAATGTCTTCAATATTCATTGGTCTACAGACTTCAGTTCAGCCTAGGAGAAGCATAGAGAGCAGCAAGTGTGTACGAGAGCTGGTATTAGCTGCAGCTGAGCTGAGTCAAGTAAGGTTGAGTAAAGTACACAGGTTTGTACATGGTCTCAACAGGGAGTACATATAGTTAAGCTAACCAAAGACAAAAATGTGATTTAGCCACCACTCACACTGCAAAGCTAAGCATTGACACAGTTCTCAAATGAGTTTGTAGCACTGCTGAACGTTGTAATGTGTCCCTTCATTTGGCAGGCAGTTAGATTGGTAAAAGCAGAGAAAGTTGAGCATATGGTGTTTTGACGGAGGAAGTGTAAATCCAGCATGCGTAAAGCATCATTTGCATTTGTTTACTGCACTAACATACATAAGTTTTTGCATGTACAATCTAACACTTTTCATTTCATCTGACCTGAATGCCTCCACCTAGTCTTGCAAACTGACAGGAACTCCTGTCCACACACATTAAAATGCACTGACAAAAAAAGTCTAAAGCCTCAATAGCACCTCCTACAGGCTGTATCAGAAGTGTTGGGCAGAACATATCACAGTAGAAAGGTTTCAATTGTTATTTCTCCTAAGGACGACACTGGGAAAAAAGTCCATTTAAATTAAAAGTACTTCTGAATAAATCTGACTGAGATCAGCAAGTCTGAATCTGATGCTACTCATGGAAAATATGGAATGATTCTAAAAGAACTAAAGGAAGGCACTAAAGGAGGAAGGAAGGAAAACACGTTCAGATTAGTATTTAGAGGACCATGATAAGCCATATCTGGCAAGATCCTCATGGACCAAAGTGCTAGTTAAAGGGAAATTGTAATGGGGCTTCACCAGGAGGTCACCAAAAAGATAAGGAGACCTCCTCAGGTGATCATGAACAAAAAAGTATGAACAGTTATCTCACCCTGGAACAGAGTGATCATCCAAACAAAAGACAATTTTTAGGATTCACATTCAGCATGGGGCTGCAAGGTGGCACAGTTGGTAGCACTGTTGCCTTGCAGCAAGAAGGTCGCCGGTGGGGGCACAGGGATCTTTCTGCGTGGAGCATGGGTTCTCTCCGGGTTCTCCGGCTTCCTCCCACAAGGTCCAAAAACATATTGAGGTTAATTGGTGATTCTAAATTGTCTGTAGGTGTGAATGTGAGTGTGTTTGGTTGTCTGTCTCTAAGTGTAGCCCTGTGATAGACTGGTGACCTGTCCAGGGTGTCCCCTGCCTTCACCCTGAGTCAACTGGGATAGACTCCAGCCTCCCGCAACCCCTAGTGAGGATTAAGTGGTGTATAGATAATGGATGGATGGATAATGGATGGACATTCAGCATGGCAAAAATAATTTCTTGGATTGGAAATCCATCTACAGAAAGGTGGACTAGTCTCAAAGGTTAATCCTCTTTACCACCAGATGATATTTAAAACTGATGCCTCATAGGATTGTTAGTCGATGCACTTCGAAGGGTTCAACCCAGGACCTACCTAAAAGATGCTCGTTACACATTGGTTACAATGCCACAGGTATGCAAATTATTATTTAAAAAAATAAACAAACAAAAAAACAGCAAAAAAATTGAGAGCTTCCTCTTAGAAATTTCCTTCACAAACTGAAAATTCAGTTTCATCAACTATAGCTTAATAGTAAACAAAAACAACAAGACAACAGGGAGGTGACTGAAAGCAATGTGAATGAGGACAAAGTTTCTGTTTTTACCAGAATGATAAATGATTAAAAAATGTTAATAACACATTCTAAAATATATTTAAATTCTACAATACATACAAAGCAAATAGCATTTTACCAAAACAACCATGTACATTATGTTGCACCACATTCCCTCACACTAGGTTCTGTGCAGGGAAATACTGTTCATAGAAGAGAACAGAACTTATTGCCTACCAAAGTGAAAATCTGTATTTAATTCAACAAAACATAAACACGTGACAATGTGATACGTAAATCAAAAATACATGTGACAACTTTTAGTCTCACTTTAGCAGTTCAGCCTCTGTAATGGCGCCTTCCTGAAAATCTGGACAATGATGTACAAGTGTATCTGAAGAAAGTATGTATGTTTACCAATTGATGTACTCCATCCTGACATGTTCAGAGTCCTAGTGTCATTATGCCCACTGTTTGGTGCTATAAAACAGAGTTGGACAGTGCTGATAGCAGTGAGGGATATGGATGGGCCTGTACAGAGTTAGACAGCAGCATCGCCATACATCTTCCAGAGCAGAGGCCTGTCATCGCTGTGCTGCTACAGAGGGGTTTGTCATAGAAGTATGCACACGAGCAAGTCCAGTATGCACGCGTATAACGTGTACCGACAAGCTAACTGTGAGCATATACTTGGATGTATTCATACAGTTTTGGAGTTAAAACCTTATTTTTCCCTTGTCCCATTTCCTTACCATCAGTCCACTTCTCTAAAACACATAGAAAAGAAAACACTCCCCCTCTCACGCACGTACACACACACACACACACACACACACACACACATACAGTCCTTTCTTTCTTAGATGTGTCTGTACACGACTCCCTGGCCGCAAATCCTTCAGTGGGATGGATGAGTGTCTCCAGCCCATTCATCATCCGCCTTATCCGCCACCCTCGCCACTGTTTTTATATCAGGCAGCAGTCACACTGACAACTGATGGCCCTCTCTCTCCCTCTCCCTTGCTCCCTTCCTTTCTTTTTTCACCCCCCACCTCCCAAGTCTTTTTTTGTGCCATTTCTCTTTTTTCTCGCTCCCCAGTGCCCTACTTACTTTGCTTGTATGCCTGACAGTGGGCATGTTCATGGGTGTTCATGCATGCTTCTTTCTCGCCTTCCCACCTCCGCCACATCCCCCTCTAGTACAGATCTCCTTCCTTTACCTCCCACTCTTCCTCTCCCGCCCTCCCCTCACATCTTCCCCTCTCCACGTCCCTCTCCATCTATCTATCTCTCTCCCGTGCACCATTGGGACCAGAGTGGCACCTTCAGAGCGGGCCGTAAAAAGGCCCTATAAAAAGCCCCAACATGGGGAAGAAAGGGTAATGATGAAATTTAACTGCTCCTCTTGGTGCACCTGGGGTCTGGCTTGGTGTGTGTGTGTATGTGTGTGAATGTGTGGATATATGAGAACATATGTGTGTGTCCCGTATGTGTTTGTGTGTGTCGGCGAGCGTGAGGCCTGGGCACTGAACCGGAACTGCCCTGCTAGGGGGGTCAATGTCACGGCACCGCCATGAGAGTTATCGCTTTTTAAAGACGCACTATAGATTTTGTGGGGGAACTCATTTACACCGGCATAAAATGGAAGGTGGCAGGGGAAGTTTAAAATCTAAAAAGGACGTGGGACTGGGAGACCAGGAGGAAAATAGGTTTGATGGCTTGAGTGGCCTCACAGGTGTGATACAGGTTTAACCCTTTGTGGAGGCTGGACACTGGTTTCTGTCCTTTTTCTTGCCAGGCTGAAGCAAAAACAAATCTAGGATAGACTCAAATTCTCAATGTTGTGATTTCAAGTTATGTCCCTTTGTCTGTTCAGATGTTGCCTGCGTTTTATTGCAGTATACTGTGTACTGTATATGTCTATAAAATCCATATGGAGTTATGTCCACTGCAGATGCCGAAATAGCATGTTGTTAAACTGATTCATGAAGTGTGTCATCTCAACATTTTTTAATGTTTTATTGATGCAGGACTGCCATAACATCAATGAATAGATCCCATTAAAATCTAATGGCTTAGTGGTCTATGTGTTTGTTGGTGCAAGGTGTGTGTGTGTGTGTGTGTGTGTGTAGTTGGAGCCACACGCACCTCCATCCCTGTGTGCCAGGGCAGGACTATTTTCAGTTCAGTTACTGGCTGGATCCCAGCACCCTCCCCGGGCTCAGATGCTGGCTCACCGGCCTCCTCAGCTTTCCCCTGCCTCCCCTGCCTCCCACCTGTCCCTGGCTGCGAGCCTCCCCGGCTGGCCCGCCGGCGTGGAAAATCAGCCTTTGATGGGCCTGTGGGGACTGGAGGAGGGGATGGCCGGGGTTGTGGAGAGGATGAAAGCCCTGGGAGCAGCAGCATGCACTGACTGACAGGGCTTGACACTGGAAGGGCCTGCAGCCCAGGCCTGGCACCATTCCTCCAGCAACCACCAGGCCTCATAGACTGGCCTGCAGAGCTGGGTCCCATACCCCAGTATCTTCCAGGTCTCCATGTAGGGAGCGCTTTCTCATGACCAATGTTCTGAACCAGTACAACGATTGAATCTTCTTATCAACCAAATGATAAACTGAGGCTACAACCTGCCATGCTTTTTGCTTCTGTCATTGTACACTGCCAACCCTCAGCATTTGTTTTTTCTTTCTAAAACAAACATTATATTTTTGTTGTACAATAGATAATTAACATTTTTCTCAATAAGAGACCTTCCTACCCCTTACTGGACAAATAAAACGCTAGTTCTGCTCTGGTTGTTGCTTCTGATTCTTCTAACATCTGTCAGTAGGCAGGGCAAATGACTTGTAGTGTTGCTGGGTTATCTATATTTTATGCAGCAGGCTGTTTACATAATGATGTAAGTAATCGCTCTTCATAGTTCAGTGATTGGTGTGACTCCTGCTTGTTCCAGACAAACTTTTGAGGTCTGACACTTATCCTTAGAATCAACACACAATACGAGGTGTGTCAGAAAAGTTTCAGGATTGGTGTCACAAAAGGTATACTTCAAATCCAAACTACAAACTACAAGTTTTCCCCTTCGACGTAATCCCCCTAGAGTCTAACGCACTTTCACAGCCTTCTCTGCCACACTGCCATGCACTCCTGGACGGATTCTTCTGCTGTCCTCCGTAGTTTCGTTGTCACAGCCATCTAACGGAGCCAGGTGGAGTGAGTCGGGAGGTTGCTCCAGCACGGCGATGTTCTTCTCAGCCAGGAACTGTGGGATGCTCAGGGCATTGTGAGCAGGCAGGTTGTCATGGTGAAGCAGCCACAACTTGTCCTGCCACAACTCTCGCCTTTGTAGTTTGCAAGTCTTGAAAACAAGTTTTAGAAGGAAGACGTATGCAATCAGAGTGCTATGAAAAGCTATGACTGAAAACATTTATAGCAGTTACTGACCACCATGTCAGATCATCTTGTAATTATTACACAAAGAGAGATACATCTGAATGTTTCTCTAATGTTTTACACTGCTGGCCTGACAGTCATGCTGTGGTTGGACAGCTGTGTAGAAAAGTCCACATAACTATTTGAAGCATTTGTCTTGTGAAAAACCAAGTGCAAGGCTATGGATATCTTCCTTGAGAGAATGTCTGAAATGATCCCTACATTTAAATTATATTTCACCCCCTTTTCCCTCTGACAGACCGTAAGCTTGTACAAAGGCACTGGTGGTGAGGCAAAGTTTTTCACATTGTTTGCAATGTACTGATATAAACATATAGACAATGACTTGCAAAAATCTGGGTACCTCGGGAAATTTTTAGCTCTCAGATAACTTTTACTAAGGTCACTAGCTTGTTTGGGTCATTTGCCATTGTTGGGAAAGGTCACATAATGTAAATTTCAAAAGTTTAAAAAATAATCTGACAACTTTCCCAACAATGAGTAGCTTCAGGCTCCTCTAAGCAGCAGCCTAGCAGTTTGAAAAATTAAAATGATTGATGCCCACAAAGCAGGACACGCCTATAAGAAGCAAAATGGTTCAGGTAGTGTATTCCTGTTGCAATTAAGAAATGGCAGCTAAAAAAAAAAAAAACTCAATAAAGGTCAAGTTGAGGTCTGGAGGAGCAAGAAAACTTTTTGACAGAACTACTCATTAAGTTGCTAGAAGGCAAATCAAACCCCAGTTTGACTGCAAAAGAACTTCAGGAAGATTTAGTCAACTGGAGTGGTGTCCCGTTATTCTGCTATGCGGTGACATCAGCACAAATATGACAAAACTCAGCATCAAGTGTCTGCAAATGAACATCTAAAGCAGCCAGATAAATTTTGGAAGCAAGTTTTATGGGGTGATGTCGTTAAAACAGCACTTCCCGGTTCCAATGAACAAAGGTATGTTTTAATAAGGAGTGCAGAATTTCACAAAAAGAACATCATGCTTTGGGCTTGTGTTGCAGCTAGTGACATAGGGAGCACTGGTAGAAGGAAGAATGGATCGAATTAAATACAAAAACTTATTGGAAGCAAACATCACATTGTAAAAAACCTGAAGATAAAAAGAGGATGGCCCCTACATGATCCCAAACACCTCTAAATCTACTACCTCGAGATGCATGCAAAGTTTTAACTTCTCTGCACAGTCTCTAGACCTAAACATGTTTGAAAATCTGCGGGTAGACAAAGAGTAGGGCATTTGAATCCGCCTGGCAATCTCACTGAACCAGAAGCATGTTGCAGAAAGAATCCACAAAAATCCTCCAAACAAGAACTGAAAATCTCTGCTGCAACAAAAAGCATTTAAAGCCTGTGATGTTTGCCAAAGGGGGTTTTAATAAGTACTGACCAATCACAGTGCTCAAACTTTTGCTTTGGACCCTTTTCTTACTGTGTAAAACAATAAAGAACAGACAAAAGAAATGAATAAATGAAGAAATAAAGACAGATTTCATTAATGTTTTGTCTTTTAGAGGGATCAGGTTTTTTTTTATCGTTCAGCTAATTATAGGAACATACATTTTTATCCGGGGTGCCTAAACTTATGGATGCCACCGTATTTTCAGTCTTTTGATGACAGTTTTAAAATATAAAATTACTCACTGTATATGTGTTGTTGTTCGAGAAACTGGTTGCGCCCCCTAACTCGAGATTCATTTTGAAGAATGCGGAGAAATCGTTGAGAGCAGAATCTAGACAGCAGGGTGAGATGCTGATGACTGTATTATCACGGCCAAAAAAAACCTGTGCTTAATAATTGTGCTGAATTGGGGCACACAGTTGAGCACCAACATGCCATCGCACCTCAGCTCAGTTTGCCTCAATGTTCTCCCTCAGACACCTCTGAATGTTACAGTAGAGCTCTGCCTTAACAGTCCAACTCTGGGGGACCAATTCATGGCGTACAATCATGTGAACAATAATAATTTAAGAAAACAACAAGCAGCAGTACTCAGCACCTGATTTGCCTTGTTCAGTCTCAGAGACTGTTAAAACTCCTGTTTGTTCTCTGGGAAGGAGTCGCAGATCCACCTCCCATCACCAGTGATGATCCTCCACATGAAGGTTGGTTCTATGGAGAAATTTAAAAAAAAAAAAAAAAAAGCACCTATCAGGTCAACAAAACATGTGCAACGCAACTCCTGATGTTAACAGTGTGACCATGCAGTCTTCTATATTTGCTGCTCCCACATGCAGCATAGTGACAGTGACGTGCACCGAGCACACACACCACCAACGCTCCCAGGACTCCATCATCACATGGACCAGAAGTCTTTAGAACAATCAACATGTTTGTTCTCTGCACTTAGGTCCAAACAAGTAACCTCGCCACTGATGGCCAGATCTGCAGAAATAACCATTTTATAGTAAACAATGGTTCAAGGCACCATCCACCACTGCTCAAGTCCACAACAAGTTCATGTTTTGTGCACTAAGAGCAGAAAACAGCATCACAGTCACATTAAAACCACGAGTGTTTTTTCTTCAATTTTGTTTCAACATTTGGTGCCAAAACTTTCACTTCTGTGGTCACACTTACCCCCAGAGACCACTTGTGGTTTCAGTCACTGGTAGGTTTTCGACATGTGCTGCATGTGTATGTTGCGGGTTCTTAACTGATGATATCTTTAACTGTCAAACAACACTTGCTCCAGTCTGTGTGGAGTGTCCATCCTGCCAATGTACAATCCAATGAAACATGTGCCATGCATAAATTACTCCTACTTCCTGCAAAACAGCTTATTGCTAAAAGGATTAGGGTGACACACATATAAACAACACAAACATGCTAATCCTCATTAGCACTGCTGAAAGCCCCTCTGATGCAGTGCTGTTGGGGGGGGGGATGTACCCAGGCAGGATGGTGGGAGGCAAAAAGTCAGTTAGCTCCTAATGCAAATGGAGCTGGAATCTGAAGTGCAACACAAACACACACACACATGCAGCGCACATACAGTTTGTGTGGTTTTCTCACGTCAGATTGAAGTTGATCGATAGAGGGAGTGAGTGTGAATGAAAGGAGGGGGTCGAAGAGGAGAAGAGCAGCAGTAGACACCGACCTTCAGCCAACAGCGCTGGCACATGCTGCAGGTCCCCTCTTGGTTTTTGGATCTGACAATTCCAATGTAATAACAGATAAATAGAGAGGGCTCGTCAGGCCACAAAAGCAAACAGCTTGGGCTTGCCAAAGGGAACAGAGGGAGTCAATGTTGGAGGGCGTGCATATGTATTTGTGCATGTAGAGAGAGGAGAGACAGAGAGAATGAGCTAATGGATGACATCTGGCATCAGTCTCCCCCATCTGAGTCCTGAGCTCCAGCCCCATACTGTCATGCTGAATGATAAAGCAGAGAGATTGCCTCTGAATCGGCACACTTGCAGGTCCCCCGGCCAGCCCTGGAGGCATGGGCAGGAGAGCCTCTTCCAGCCATTCGCCAGTTAATGTGCCAATTTGTTTTCCAGAGTGCTCAAAGGAAGAATTTATGGCCGTGTTCTGCGTCTGTGGGCAAATACTAATAAAATGCTCTTTTGCTGAAATTCACTTAATTGGCCACAGTAGAGACGGAGAGCTTAAGGAGTAAGAGGGGAGCTGGCCTCCGCCAAGGCAGTTTGCAGATGTTCACCAAGACCCCCCTGCCCTGTTATAGTCAGCCCCAAACAGTCACTTGTCCAACCAACCAATCAAGACACTCCCATCATTCATCTACTTCCAACTGATCCAGTAATAATATTTAAACATACTCAAAGGAACGACTGCTTTAAAGGAGGATAATTCCGATTTAATTCTTTGTTCTTGTAGTTTTAACCATTCTAACCTCCCACTAATCATCATATTTTACTACATGAACAAGAAGTCAAATGAGGCTTAAAACAGAAACAATCACATAATCAATTAAATTCTTATCAAATCCCAAACTTCAGTCCGATTAAGCTATTTAATAAAGAAAATAATTTGATGCCCAAATAACTGGCGTAGCTTACCTGTGCACACACTTTGCTTTTTACTGACTTTGCATTCTCAGATGTCATCACAGACATCGGTAAGTTCCTTTTTAATATAACCAGTAGATATGATAGATGAGACTGCAACAATATGAGCCAAGTTTTATTAATACTACAATGACCCTTATTTGACATATTTTCTAAAGACCAAGTGTTAAAATTGCGAAATCAAAAACAAAAACAATGCCACAAATTGACAAATGTAATTTCTTGATACACAACATTCCACTTCAACTCCATTGCATTGGGACGGAGGGAAAAACTACCTGCATGGTTACATTCAACCACAGGTAAAAAATGTAAAATATGTTTTTCTTTCTAAACCGATCCAGGCTTAAGAGCTTGTTTCTGATTATAGCAGCCTTTCTGGATCCTCACGTTCCACCATACTGTTTCACTGTCAAAATAGTCAATCTAGTTCATCTCCACCACATAATGATTTCATGATGGAGAAACAGTGCTGTCAGCCCTCAGGCATGCATCATAGTATTCGCAAATTAAATACTGCATCCGGCTCACAAATTTTTAACAGCAAGTTGGCAGACATCACTCACTGTGACTGGGAAGAGATGAGACAAAAGGAAATGACAAAGAGAAGGAGGGGTGCGATGTGGAGGTGAAGCAGGATCTTAAGGAGAGAGGGATGGGATAAAAGTAGCTGATGCTTTGGCTCTTGTCCCTGTGCCAGGCCTGAGCCAAAGCCAGTGGAGTTGTACCAGGGGATGCTCTCCAGAATCTGGCCACACACTAATTACTGGAGGTTTTGTTCAGGAAATTATCTCCATGTCCATTGCTGCATTTCACAGCAAATTAGCCGTGGAAATCCCAAAAACCAATAAATAAGGCTGAAATTGTTCATCGGGGTCTCCGCCGATTGTTTCGCTCACTTTCTTTGTCTTCCTCCCTAATGCTGAAGAAACTAAGAGCCCATTTCCTTTATTTGGGAATCCTTTCCACCCTCAAAAAAGAGACAAATAAAGCCTTTGTTTAGGTCGCGCTGTGAGGTAGCGATAAGCTGTCAGTATTGATGCCAGAGTCATACACACATACTTACTGGGCTATTCTTGCCATGTACGAGCACGGTGGAATTAGTATGTTAAAATGAGGTGTTTCAATGTATATCCAAATATCTCACATTAGTCAGAGGGAGATAAAAGAAAGCATGGCAGGAAAAAGAGACAGAATGACTACAAAGGGCATAAAATACAATATTTTAAGAAAAAAAAGAAAAGCTTTTGAACCAAGGAGAAACAAAAAGTGGACAGCAAAAATGCAAGTTTTTATTTGATCTAATCTACAACAGTTCTCATTTATCCAATCTAGTGTATTTTAGGAACATGTCTATTAGGATAAAATATATCATATTTTGGACACTTGAATGAAAACAAAAACTGATTTATCAGGCCAATATTTGCTGTCATGAAAATCAAGCCTAGTATCCTTTGAACTGCGCACACAGTGGAAGATTTTGCAATTTATTATTTGCATCCATTGCCAAAGTTTAGTTCACTGAATTGCAAGTTGTTTTCAGTGTGTGGAAGAAGTGCATGTTTGAATACTTAGGTTATGTGCCCTGAAAGACAAAAAATACCAGTCCCAAAACCATCTGCGGTGAATAAAATAGTGTGCCAGAGTGTCCTTGTGTAATGTTTTTTTTTTTTTGAGCTGCCAATAAATCAAAGTTTTGCTCACGACTTTATACGAGTCACTACAGCGTATATACATATATAACTGAATGACTGAAACACAGGCATCGTCTGGCATCACAAAAAGTAATCATAAATTTTGGTTCTTTCATAGATTTATTGCAGGTCTTTTGGAAGTATGTCAACATCTGCTGGGTCAAAGGGCAAACAGCAAAGCAAAAACTGGTGAAATTGCACATCAAAGTCCAGCTTGAATAAGTCTAGAGAGCATCGACATGTACTGCCCGTCATCACCTGTGTGCCCAATCCACCGGGGAGGGAAAAATAAGAAAGAAAAACTTCACATAAACCCAAAACCAAGGTTTAATGGCACCAAAGATTCAGTACGTACAGCGCTATACGAGCGCATACCAAGCTGGATAGAGATGACATATTTCCCCGTCTTCTCCATGAACACGTCAGCTAGTGTGAGCGTCTAAACCCTGGAGGACAGGTCATCAGTTAGTGGCAGTATGTGGGTCAGTCCATTCTGCAGGGTGCATGGGTGGGCGTCCAGACCACCCAGGCCCCTGACACACCCAGAGGATGAGCAGGACGAAGTGTGTCTCTATGTGTGTGTGTGTGTGTGTTGGAGGAGGGGGGGAGGGTTAGGAGATGTATAGAGGTGCTATACCCAAATGACAAGCCCACTGGTCTCATGGCAAGGCACAATTAATGACCCGTGCCAACATTACAGGATGAAAAATCCCCACTGTCCGAACATCGCCCGCCCAGCCTGGCAACTGGAATTCTTCATTAGGCCTGGCAATGCAAGAGAGGTTGTGAGAGACTGTGTGTATCATCTTTGGGCTGATATATGAGAACAATAGTGGACAGTTTTACTGCTGTACTAGTAATATTCACCCAATCACAAGTGTTCACATACAGTATTTGGGGGAATATTGTCTTGTAGTAAACTGGTTTCATTTGTAAGTTTTTTGCAAGCAAAGATAGGTTGAGGAACCCTTTTGGTCAGAGGTATCAAACATAGATTTTATGACATTTTTTATCTTTATTAGCAAGCTTCTACTGACATGACTGTTATTGGAAATTCTTCCAACTGAAGAAATAGTCCCCATAAAATCAAGTCTGTGAATTATGAACCAATGTTTCTGTAAAGACACGCTGCTGTTAACTGTTACAAACATCATTTTAGAACACTTTAAGAAACAAACAAAATTTGGGCGAGAACCCACGCTGCATGCAAACATGCAAAATTTAGATGTCTGTGGTTAATTTCATTATAGTTTATTTTTGTTGATTTATTGACTTTATTTCGGAACCTGGTTCTTAAATAATGACATGGCTTCAAACAGCTACCGAGGCACAAACAACTATAACAACCTATGCATGTTGGGTAACTCACCTCACATGACTACACATCACTACTTCGTCACTACAACACCAGAGATCATAAAGATGTAGTCGAGTGACATGAACACACAAGGGATTTGAAAAAGCTGCAAAGTAACTCAAGGTGTAACCATAGACATTTACTAAAAAAATCGGCCCCTGAATCAACAAAAACAAGAGAAAATGGTCCAAACAACAAATGTGGATTAATCTACCAAAACTACAAGGCACCGAGCCAAACAAGATTTCAGGTATTACACAGAAGAGTAGAGCCAGCTACATAATAGGTTCAGGGGACGAGGGCAGAACTGAGATACCGCTGCCAGGTTTCTGTCACCGGAGTCATGAAAAATCCCAGCGTTTTAAATGGCATGACGAGCCAACAAGCAGCAGGCACTCCTCACACCCAACCCATGAGGAGGCCTAGCAGTGGACTCTCAAGGCCTGTGTGACAAAAACAACCGTGACACCACCATTCATGTCACGCTCACCCCTCTGCTGCTCAGATATTCTCATATTAACAACAATACTTATACTAATTACTTCTTCTTGCTTTGCTTTTTCCCCCCAGTTTGCTTTAAACTGCTGTCGATTAAACTTTCTGCACACAAAAAAGTAGTTTTCACTCAGATAATGATGTCAGTAAAGGCAGAGATGGTATCATTCCTATCACACCTTTAGTGTAAAAAAGCTCAAAGTGTAGAGCTTTATGAGCAGCAACAACCGTATTCTACAAAAATGGGAAAGAGTGGAAAAATTGACCAGTAAGAATTTATGACAAAACATTAGTGAAACAGTTAGTATAATCAATTAGCAGCACCAGCAAATAAAACAGGAGTATATCTAAAAAAAAAAAAGAGAGTGATCAAAACGTTTTTGATGTGAACTGAACTGAATTGAACGGAATATTTCAGTAATCAGGGAGTACAACTTTAGATAATACTGTGTGGCAACATAACTAGCTGACTGTTTTTACATAGGTGTGAGAGCTGTGAAGTATTGGTAGTGTTTTAGGGTTTTTTCTCTGTCTCGGTGTCTTGGTGGGTGTGCCTCTCGTTTTCTCTGCAGGCTGGGCGGAGGCGATCGGGGAGTGACACTTGGGCACTGGCAGCTGTGGCTCATCGGCTCATCAGCCGCTCCCTGTTTAAATACGGGCGCCTCACAGAAGTCCAGCGCCAGATGATTGTGATACCTACCAAGTGGTACAGTCAGGCCGCTAGCTGCTACACTTCACTGAAGCATTTCTAGTATTGTTGATGTTCTCTAGTTTTGAGCTTATAGTGTGTTTTTCTCTGCCTGTCTCCAGTGTCCCTCCTTGGCTCCAGCACCCAGCACTCTACCTGGCACACCAGCGTTTGCACCCACGAAACCTTCATCACGGGAACCCACGATCACGAGCACCTTCACCGGGAGAACCTCCACGAGAGCAACCACTCACGAGCACCGTACCCCGAGCACCGGACCTCCTCGCACCACCCTCGGTACCCTCCTTCACGGACCTCGGCACAGAAGACCCCAACTCCTCCAGCACCACGACTGGCATCCCGGCACCAGAACCCGTCACCTGGTTATTCCCCATCCCCCCCCCCCCTGTAAATAAAACCTAAAACTTTAACCTTTTTCCTCCTGCCTCCCTTGTCGTTGTGGGTCCACCCTCACAGTCACTGAGTACGAGCCGTCACAATAGGCACAGTGAGTATTCAATGCCTTGTGCACTTACTGAGACGTGGGATGTAGGAGGAGTCTTCTCAGGCCCCCCAAAATATCTGGTCCGGCCCTCTCCAGCTTCAGACTCATCACACCTCTCTGGGCCACCACCATTAGTCCACACTCAACCAACCAACTATTGTGCATCATCCAAATTCCCACCCTGTCATTTTACAATCCACAGAGCCAGGATAAACAAATCGAACCAATTTCAAGCGTGGAAATCGCTCTCAAAATAACAACTGTGAATGCAGAAATGTATTATCTTCACCCTGCAAATCCAATTTATTTTATGCATATCTTACCATCTAAATTGAATACAGCACGTCGCCTGTGCAAGAAATCACTTTGAAAAGACTTGCCTTATCTTATCACCAGCCCCTATCTTATCCCGGGCATCTCGCTTTCTAACCAGGCAGAGGCGTCAAAGTGTGCAGGGCTCCGTTGAGGGCTGTCTCACTGTTTTTTCATTGGCCTTTTGCGGAGTGTGTTTTGCCAGAGCCGCCCAAAACACCATAAACTCTTAAAGGAGCCTCCCCTCAGTGTTAATTGACATTTATGAAGTTAAACATTTTTAATTAAGTGAAATTATCAGATTATAGAGATTTAATTACAACATAGCCAGATATACTTGGTGAAAATATTAGGGCAAATTGCTAGAAAGTGATAATTTAGGATCATGAGAGGAAAAAAAAAAAAGATGATTACTTGAAGAGAAATTTGTCTCACTGTGGACATTACTTATTAATAATTATTAAGTAGTCTGTGACAAAAGGAAAACCTCAATTAAACATGGATGATTGTTTGTTAAATGAATATAACTCACGGGAAGAGTCTGGTCCTGGTTTTGTTCAAAATTGTGAGAACGGAGAGCTGTTGCCATTCGGCCCTGTTCAGAGTTGTTTGTCTGAAATGCAGACTGAAGATGTGTGTGACCACTCGGGCACAGATTTATGAAAATTGCTGTCTGAACAAGTGACGGACAGGATTGGTTATTCTGCTGATATCTGATAGGTTGATATTTTTCAACACATTTTTGCCAGTATTTGCGCATATATTTTTTTCAACCTAATTGAAACAGAAAGTTTCTCCAGTAGCGGAATTAACAAGATATTATGTCTACTTACCACATATACATATGTATATATATATATATATATATATATATGTGTGTGTGTGTGTGTGTTGGAGGAGGGGGGGAGGGTTAGGAGATGTATAGAGGTGCTATACCCAAATGACAAGCCCACTGGTCTCATGGCA
>NW_007578110.1:25461-27618 GCF_000690725.1 Stegastes partitus | reverse complement strand
ATAGATTGGCCTCTGACACTTTATTTTGAGAAATATGCGGTTCTTGTCGACTGTCACAACAAAAAAACCCGCTGCAATGTAGGCTGCTTCTTTTATTACCAGTCAAGTCCCTCTTGTGGATGGAGCCCCAACCACAGAGACTTCCAATGAAAAAAATAAAATAAAAATCACGATGAAAGAGGGAGAGCTCTCATTTAGTAGACGATTGTGTGTTATTATTCTGACTAAATTAAAACAAATTATGTATGCCAGCCTTTATCTGTCGCCTCACCCTTATCCCATCTGCCTTAAGATGATGAGTTTGTGGTCATCAGTAAAGTCACTGTTGTTACTTGTCGTTGTGAGGCATCGGCACTTCAAGCCTGAAATTTCAGTGTTTAACTTGAACCATGAGTTGAATCGATTGAAGCAATAAAGTCTCAGACAAATGTACAAAATATTATGCCAACCAAGATCATGTACATAATCTGCCATTAAAACAAAATCCAAAAACATCATCAGTAATTGAGCAAGAATCTCGTAAAAACAAACAAATGTTTATCGTCTATATATCAGGTCTATACTCAGTCACACTGAAATGTGCTTGACATGTGTACAAATTTCATTGCACTATATCATGTCAAATGTCAACGAAAATTCCATTCATTTTAGAGAAGGATAGCTAAAGTACACTTGTTAAGCAAAATATTCCACAAGTGGATGTTCAGTTCAAAGCACACAACAGAAGTATTTAGGCATCCATGAACGGGTTCACTCACCATCACAGTTACAGTGTTTTTGATTTGCTTTCCATTTGGTCTTCAGATAGCTGTGATAATATCTGTGATAAAAAAAAATAAAAAATTCCCCCAAGTTTCCACCATCACTTCATCCACATCAGAGCATTAATGATTTTATTTTTAGGTGCTCTGTGGGATTTAGGTCAGGGCTCTGGGAAGGACGCTCAAAGATCATTTTGTTTCATCAGGCAACAGGTATCCATCCACCTCAGAGTCAGAGTGCATGATTCTATTAATAAATACAAGTTCACCTACACTCCTTTAGGAAAAACAGCAGCAGTCTTTAACATTCCTAGCATCCAGTGCTTACTCTCACTGAAGTGTTGTCAGAACGTGTCCCATGGCTTTCTCCACACAAACTGTTCCACCATCAGATCTACGTAGACTAAATTTGGACTTTGGACTAAAATAACACGTCTTCCCAAAGCTGCTTTCTATGCATGTTCTTTTGCAAATTTAATCCTAGCCCGTCTTATTCTTAGAGCTTATGAATGGTTTCTGCCATATCACTCTCCCTCTGTTCCCATAATCGTTGATCCTATTTCGAATGGTCTGTGAATAGGTTTGTGTGGTTCTTGCTGCTGTTTATCGCCTGTTTTCCTGATTTTACTCACAATTATGCAGTCAGCATACCCAGTTGTGGAGGATGTAATGTTGACTATTTTGATGATCTGACCAATGGAGCGACCTTCTTTGGCCTTTTCACTGAGCTCACCCATCTTTGCCACGTTTGTTTTTGCTTCTAATCATTTTTAAGGTCAATCACAGTGGATGTAGAGAATCCATGTGAGGTCCACACTGTAAGTCTTGATCATCTTCTTCATCACATATCATGGTGGACATGTTCCACTATATTCTTGTTGTAGAAATCTTTGCTCAGAGTGTTGTTTATATATAATTCAGTTTCTCCTCAATTGATCAAACATGAGTGAATGTAACATCTTATGAACTAACCTTATGAACCTTAAATAACTTCTTCCAGGTTTCTTTTATTTATTTTTTGGATCTAATCTCAGGAATTTCAGGGAAGTTTGTTCATAGTTTATCTGTCCATGTACTTTTATAAACACATACTCATTTATATTAAAATGCTTTTTACAGCATGAAACAGGAAGCCAAAAAAACTGTAAAAAGGAATCAGACAAAGTGCATGGGGATAAAAATGTAGCAGAAAAAATGTCTGTTTATGTGTGTGTGTGTGTGTGTGTGTGTGTGTGTGTGGGTGTGTGTGTGTGGCAGCATTTAAAGAAGTGTGAAATGCGTATCACTAATGCAGACAGTGATAATGTTCAGGTGAAGATAAAAGCCCACACGTTCAGATGGCTGTTTATCTGCTTCTAATGCTGCTTAGCGAAGGCAGCGCAGACACACAGATGTG
>NW_007578110.1:0-25111 GCF_000690725.1 Stegastes partitus | reverse complement strand
AACAGAATCCATGTGAACTAAACTCCCATCATCTTTGTCCAGGTGCTGACATGGCACCGTAGCATTGTGTTTTATTTAGAACCTTTAGAAGTTAGCACACAGAGCTTTCCCAGGAGCCGTGACCATTAGTGTCCACAGCGCCCCCTGACACTTGAGCAGCTGAGTGGAAATTGTATAAATGATACTTTTCTTACTATGAGGGCGTGTGTGCAGTCGAAAATTTGTAACTGGACTCAATTGCAACTGTACAAGAAAATCTAATGAAGTTAGGACAGAAAACTGTGAAGCTGTTACAAGGAGATTCTCAGTCATCCACACCATAAAACTCATCAATAAAAAAGTTGTAACTGAAGTAGTTTCTTGCTGATTTTTTTCCATCATTAGTGCTCCTACGTAGTTCTAAATTCTACAGAAATCTTGTGCTATCTTTGCCCACAGTGCTCGGCCCAGTGTGAATAATCACACTGACGTGGTGCTACAGACCTCAGCTGTCTGCTAAAATCCTGTAAAAAAAAAATCCTCATCAAACATCCTCAGAGTTTTTCTGTGTTCAGTATAGGTGGCAATACAGCTGACCAATGCATAACATTGCAGTATGAACCAAATCACGCTTGTTGTTCCTTTCATTTTTAATCATAAACACTTTGGTCCTCGTCTGTCCTTCAGGTCTTACCTACACATTGACTAAGAGAACCAGCTAGTTAGTTGTCATTCAAGAAATCCATAAAGACTCAACACACCCTAAGACTCATAAAACCCCTTTTCTATATTTATTATTATTATTATTATTAGAATCTGTGTTCTTACCTACTTTGTAAAGCGACTTTAAGTGTCTTGAAAAGTGCTATATATGTAAGTATTATGTATTATTATTGTTATTATTATATCTAACCTATCCTATGAGATACCTGACATGATTCACTTCACCTGTGAGGTTTTATGTTTTGGGTCATTGGTATGCACATAATTATCATCTCAGTTTCATAAAAGTCGGATTCAAAGAGAACAAGTGGGAGACCTACCTAGAAAGCAGCAAATATTGTCACCATGAGTGAGCAGCCATGTAACAATGTCAGAGTCTACATGGTTAAAAATGGTGTAAAAATCTTGTTAAGAGAAGCCTGACTGAAGGGACACAGCAAAGAGAAAGGGCCGAGATGAAAACTAAGAGAGACAGACAGAGAACTAAAGTAGAAAAAGAGGAAACAGAGCGGACAGCAGACCAAAGTTCCTCCTGTCACTCCACTGAACAGGAGCGTCCTGCTCCCCCACCATCGCCAAGTCTCTCCCTCCTCCCTCATTTCCTACCTTACACCCCCAACACACACACACTCCTCCGCAAATCCCTTCACGCCAAACTCACTCAAGATTAAGCATGTGTGAAATTGAGGACTTTCTAATACACACACACACCCCCTCCGCTCAAACACACACACACACATGCACACCTAAACACACACACACACACACACACACACATGCATGCAGTACTCCAGCCCTCCCTGGGAGGAAAAAAAAAAAGTACTGAATAGTGTAGTAGTGAATGAGTAAGCAGCAGACAAGAGGTGGGGTTTTCTGTAAGAGAGGAGGTCTAATCGGTGCCTGGTCAGAATCTAAATATCCAATAAGTCACAAAGTTTAACCGTACCTGTTTAAGAATAACTTTCCCTCTTGGATCACCAGAGCCTGTTTCCATGACTGTTAAATGAGCAGAACAGTGGCGATGGGGTGAAGAAAAAGTGTTTGAGTAGATTTATAGTCACACGTGGTAAAGAAACAACGTCCAAGCTCTTTGTGTTTTGTGTTGGTGGCTTTGGATTGGATGGCACACTTACAAAGATGAAATGGCATCCTGTAATACCTCCACCAGGAGCGCAGACTTCTACTGCACTACATTCTGTGCATGTAAAGGGGACAATATTTATGTAATGATTAAATGCTTTAACAGCTATTTTATATTAAATGTCATTCATATACAAGTTCTCAGTCTGCTCGACAATAGTTCACTTTTACAGCTACAGCGGTGACGACTGTCGTAATTGTCAACACCCTCGGAAACATCGTTACTGTATCATGCTTTGTGTCTGAGCTGTTTAATGACTTGTATTTACATCCCTGGAAAGATCACATCAGCTGTTAAATAAAAGACATACAGTTTTGTTTCAAAAAACAAAAACAAAAAAACCCACATGCATAAATATTTGATTATTTTAGTATATTTAGCTCCATTCATAACTTTGAAACGTGAGAAGCCATCAGTTCTGCAGCATTTTGAAGAATTTGCCTAATTTAGAATTTAGAATTAGGCTCCAAAAACCTAGTCCCTGGTAATTTAGTGAACATATTCCCAAGAGACTTTAAAAGATACAAAAGCTTGTAGATTCTGGTCTGGACACAGGATGTAAATATCCACAAATATTACTTGTAGATAGGAAGCTCCTGGAGCATGATGTTGCTGTGATGATGAAATCATCTCTTCAGATGGAGCCACATAATGCGCCTCATGTTTTTTTTTTGGCTCTGCTGCATGTCTCTTGTGATTGCATAAATATTAACTTTTTCCCTCTCTCTGGAAAATTGCATGAAAAATTTAAAGACATCTTAAACTGTCTCAGTCAAAAAGCAAAACATATGTAAAAAAGTTTGGGGGAAAATGTAGGTCTGAAGTGGACAGCTCCTGGTGCTGAAATGATAAACTTACCATATCTGCATTATGGATCGAAAAAATCATTAAAAAAAAAAAGAAAGAAAAAATAAAAAAATAAATTCACACTAAAACAAATGATGACAGTACATTATTTTTCATAGTTGCTTAAGAGCACATTAAAATGGTGCTTTTCTTTTCTTTTCTTTAAAAAAAAAATGAAGTTAACGGTTTCATCCAAAACAGCAATTATTGCATTATGACATGATATAAACTTTTATAGATGTGGCTGCAGGACACAACAAATTTAAATGAACAAAATAAAAAAAATGGGAGCTGCCCAGTGAAGACCGTAAGTATTTGGACAGCGAGGCCTTTATTTCTTTTTTGTAGGATGTGTGTCTCTTCATATTTAATCTAAAATAAAATGATCTGAATTCATTTGGTTGGAGCTGATTGATTGATTGAATGATGTCAGTGTTTAAAGAACTGTCTATGAGAACAGTTTGAACACATCATGCTCAAAGTTCAGAGGTTCAAAAGTATTTGGAACTTGTCTCCTAAATGTTCTTTGGGCAGTTAGTTCACAAACATAAAAGCTCACACGTGACTCAGAGATGAATTCGAGTTTAGAATGCCTCTGAGCTGTCTGTCAGCTAGAAAATGGCAAAACAAATGTTAAGACTTTAAAGCAGAAAGGCAGGGCTGCAGCACACAAGTACTGGAACAGAGATCTATGGACTGATGAAACAAAAATCAACCTCTGTCGAAATGGAAAGAGGAATAAAAAGCTCACGATCCAAGGCTTAGTGCATGTATGGCTGCCAATGGAACGGGCATACTGGCATTTATTAATGATTACACTGCTGTACAGAAGGAATGCAGAGGAACATCCTGTGTGTTCCTACTCACTGGAAGACATTTCATAATTCAGCTGCAGTCCACCTGAGAAGATTAGGCAAAAGCAAAAGAGACCTGCATCAAGCAAGAGCAGAAGGAGGCCACCATGAACATCTGGGAGAGCAACACCACGGAGGATGAAGTGTTTCTGCTGATGTATGCGGGTCCAGAACTTCAGGTACTCACTTGTTGTAAAGAATCCATCCATCCATCCATTACCTGTACACCGCTTAATCCTCACTAGGGTTGTGGGGGGGCTGGAGTCTATCCCAGCTGACTTAGGGCGAAGGCAGGGGACACCCTGGACAGGTCGGTTGTAAAGAATGTTTAACAAAATACTACATTCATTGTTTTTGTTACAGTTACATTTGAACCTCTAGACTTTGGGCACAATGTGTTAAACGGGCCACATTACCCTCACAGTTACATTGGACCTCACTGAAACATGCTCAAATTAAAGGTGAGACTTAAATATAGTGTCTGCTATTTGTATAAAACCCATTTTTAGAAGCAAATGTGTTTAAGAGAACATTTCATTCTGCCTGGTTTATGGAATACCGCAGTATTTCAAGCTTTCACTCTGTTACCTCATGGCGCTCTACAGATACTATACTGGTCATGATGTGTTTTAAGTTTAAAGAGCTATGAGATATGATTTGGTCAGAAACAGGAGCTTTATTGTAGTGATAGCACCTGATGCATAGTTGTTGAAGAAAATGCTCTGAATGCTGTCTCTGGTGTTGAACTGTACAGTCGTGACCCGCTGTAAACCTGAGGAGCTGAGGAGGAAGGTGTATCTGCATGACCAGCGTGCATGTACACTACAAGTGCTTTCTGTTAGCAGCTGTTTCCCTGTGTCTGTATTCTGTTGGTCAACATATTTTAACGAGATAAGTTCATGTAAGCGTTTAAAAACATTAGTTTAGCTATTACTTTATTTTATTTTTGGGAGGTGAAACAGCAGCCACCATGACCACAACAGAAACTTAGAGTATGATGCTGCATTCAGTTACTCTTCAAGGGAAGATGAGGGAGAAAACAGGGTGAGTTACTACTGGACAGATGTATACACTATATTGCCAAAAGTATTCACTCACCCATCCAAATAACCAAAATCAGATGTTCCACTTCCATGGCCACAGTTGTATAAATTCAAGCACCAAGACATGCAGACTGTTTCTACACACATTTGTAAAAAGCGTGGGTCGCTCTCAGGAGCTCAGTGAATTCCAGCATAGTATTGTGAAATTTCCTCGCTCCTAAATATTGCACAGTCAACTGTCAGTGGTATTATAACAAAGTGGAAGCGATTGGGATCGACAACAACTCAGCCACAAGTGGTAGGCCATGTAAACTGACAGAGCGAGGTCAGCGGATGTTGAGGCACATGGTGCACAGAGGTCGCCAACTTTCTGCAGAGTCAATCACAGACCTCCAAACTTCATGTGGCCTTCCGATCAGCTCAAGAACAGTGTGTAGAGAGCTTCATGGAATGGGTTTTCCATGGCAGAGCAGCTGCATCCAAGCCATACATCACCAAGTGCAATGCAAAGTATCAGATGCAATGGTGTAAAGCATGCCACCACTGGACTCTAGAGCGGTAGAGACATGTTCTCTGGAGTGACGAATCACGCTTCTCCATCTGGCAATGTGATGGACGAGTCTGGGTTTGGCAGCTGCCAGGAGAACGGTACTTGTCTGACTGCATTGTGCCAAGTGTAAAGTTTGGTGGAGGCGGGATTATGGTGTGGAGTTGTTTTTCAGGAGCTGGGCTTGACCCCTTAGGTCCAGTGAAAGGAACTCTGAATGCTTCAGCATACCAAGAGATTTTGGACAATTCCATGCTCCCAACGTTGTAGGGAACAGTTTGGAGATGGCCCCTTCCTCTTCCAGCATGAAGGTGCACCAGTGCACAAAGCAAGGTCCATAAAGACATGGAGTTTGGTATGTATGAACTTGACTGGCCTGCACAGAGTCCTGACCTCAACCCAATAGAACACCTTTGAGATGAATTAGAGCGGAGACTGAGAGCCAGGCCTTCTCGTCCAACATCAGTGTGTGACCTCACAAATGCACTTCTGGAAGAATGGTCTAAAATCCCCATAAACACACTCCTAGACCTTGTGGACAGCCTTCCCAGAAGAGCTGAAGCTGTTATAGCTGCAAAGGGTGGACTGATGTCATATTAAACCCTATGGATTAGGAATGGGATGTCAATTAAGCTCATATGTGAGTCAAGGCAGGTGAGCAAATATTTTTGGCAATATAGTGTATTTATATATATGCATATCTTTTTTGTTTTTATTTTTTAAAAATCTTTTCTTCCTTTGCTTTCAATAAAAATGTTCCTAACATTTGCACATTAAAGGATGAGACCAGGGCAATAAGAAGAAGATGAGCTTTAGGACTGAAAACACCACCTTGAGGAACTGCACCCCAACAAGTACAACCTTAAAAACTGCTAATAATTCACACAGGCTTGTTACTGATTTAAAATAGAGATGTATTTACAATTTATCAGGACGACTGGAAGCAACGATGGAGGGCTCGTCTGAGGATGACTTAGAAGAAGTATTTACAATAGATCTAATGTTTTATTGATATATTGCAATTAAAAAATATCAAAAGGAACAGGAGCTGTTAGCAGGTTAAAATGATATTATAACAATCAAATAAAAAAAATATTCAACAACACAACCCAGACAAACCACACAACCAACTGACAGCCTGTACTGACAAAAAGGGTGAACAACGGCCTACCAGTGTCTTACAGTCTCCCTGATTAAGACACTGACCATGTTAAGGAGTCACAGTTGGTGGTGTGTTCACCACACATATGAAATTTACAGTGAGCATTCTCCACCACGCTGGCAACAAATCCGAGGAAAAGACTGCAACAGCTACAGCCAAACAGAACTGCATTGTCCACAAAACTATTATCAGTGAGCTGTACCCCTATACATAGTGAATGTCTGGACTCCTGAACTGAAACTGCCCCAAGTCCAGAGACATGTGCAATATCTACACTTTCCTATTAGTCGCTGGTCAACATAAAGAGGCTCCTAATACCAAACCGAGTAAGACTGTAGCACCAAAACTCCTGAGTAGTTTGCACTGGACAAGAGTGTGTTTTGTCTTTTATGAAGATTGTGTTGCTCCTAATCAGCAGATGATAATCCTGTGCACAGCTGTATAGACACAATCATCTACCAAGGTGCTGGACTGGAGCAGGGATGATGTACAAAAATAGGAGGACACGGATGAGCCATTACCTAATATACTCTAATGTGCTGTTGATCCTTTGCATGCCACCAAAACAGCTCTGGCCTGCCGAGGCCAAGATTCAAGACCTCTATTTAAAGGTATGAAAGAAAAATATTGAACAGAGTAAAAGCCTTTTTTTTTTTCTTCTTTTTTTTTTCATTTTATTGTGACTTTAATAAACTGTTATTCAACACAGTGTGACCTGTGCA
The DNA here is from genome assembly GCF_000690725.1 of Stegastes partitus. Lineage (NCBI taxonomy): Eukaryota > Metazoa > Chordata > Actinopteri > Pomacentridae > Stegastes > Stegastes partitus. The sequence continues at coordinate 18,094 of NW_007578110.1, read as the reverse complement.
GGTCATGCAAAAGCAGCTGAATAACCCTGTCTAACAGCCAAACTGAGTGTCTGGCATTATAGTCAAGTATCAGGCATTAAAGAGCTCCATTCTCTCCTCGCCCGTGACGTGTTTCAGAGTCCACAAATCATCAGAAATCTTTGACATTATCTCTGCTATTGTCTTCTATACACACACACACACACACACACACACACACACACACACACACACACACACACACTCTGTGTATGTGATTCGGCTGAGTTGAGAGCAGACATTTTCTCGGTGTGAGGGCCATCGCTGTCGCATTCCTTTGTTTGCTGCACATGACACACTCCCTCTCCCACTGTGTGGTAATATGGCTATTTTCTCAGTCAATTTGCCACTCTCAGCATCCAAGCACATGCAAATATGGAAGATGATACCGATTGGGGAATAGTGTTCGTCTGTAAAATGTGCGCCAACTGTTTAAGTCTAGGTTATTGTTGAGCAGGGGCGCTGGTACTGCTTTGAATTCATGCATTTCTTTGACAGAAAAAAAAAAAGATTTATATGAAACTGTGCTTACAAAGAACAAAGGATCAAGATGATTGTTTGAATTCTAACTCCATACATAGAGATATATTTACTTTCCCCGGTTTCAACGTTACCTTTGTTAAAATGAAACATAACGTTGAGGTATCATTTCATTTGCTCATGCAAATGTTTTTTTTTAGACAGAAGAATTTTCTGTAACTGTAAATTCACCATATAGTTATATGATTTCCCCTTTTCTGTAGTTTGATGCCAAAACATGTGAAACATAGCCATGGCACATAAAAACACTCCTACGTTAAGCAGCCTTGATTACCAAGGCGGCACGCTGCAGATATCTGTCAGGGAGACCTTCATTGTGAATGTTTAAACAGTAAGTGCAAGTGTAGCATGAATGTTACGCAGCCAGATCCTGTGAACACAAGCAGAGAGCAAGTTGCTGGCTTTGAACCTGCAGACAGCTGGCTGAGTTTGTTCAGAGCTAGAGATGTTAGCAATTATCTGTTAAACGATTACATTGACCAAAAATATATGAACTGATTATGGATTAGACAAACAACATGCATGTCTGAAAATGTATAGTCGACTACCTGCAGTACCTGGTTGCTCCACCAGGGCAGTCTGTAACTGCTCAGTGAGATGGAGTTATAGGTGTGTTTGCTGACCGCCCCTCAAATGAAATGAGTCTTCCTGTCTAACTGCTAACTGTGCCAATCGTGTTGTTAAACTCTGCAGCATCAAGTAGTAAAAATATGCATGGCGACAGTCCGGTGTAGTGAGCTAGCTGATGCTCATACGCCTACGCTGGACTCTAAACAGTAATACAGGCCAGGAGCTGAGTGTCTGTTAGCAATGCTATCAGCTGCACGCTTCTGACTGACAAATTTCAAACTATAGTGATGAAGTGTATCAGTGACACTCTGCTCTACTGATGGATTTCCTGGTTGCTGTGACTATTTGTGGACATCTGTTCCAGCTGAGCAGCTGTTTTCAACAGCTGGACTAACATGACCTACAGTGAACCAGTGACTTCGTCATGTAAACCACCTGTGACAGTTATTTAGATGTTAAACCACTGTGACAATACTAATGTTACAGATTATTTACTGTGGAAGACTACAAATCTGTTGGAGTATTTTAATGCTTAGAATTTTGTCGGGCCAGTCATTGAAGAGCAATTTCAAATTTTTGCTGTTTAATTTAGAATTCAAGTAACCTAATGTTACGAATTTCTGTTTAGGAAATTCCTCATGGAACCATACTAATTTTTCAGTGAATGTTAAGTGTCTGGTTTTATCAGCATACAAACAACATCGACTGTATTTTGTCCATTTCAACAATTAATCAATTATTGACTTTACGTGGCTGATTTTAATTACATACAATTTGCATCCCTATTTAGAAAACACAAAGTGTAATACCACCAGATACTTTGCAATTGTGGACAAAAACATTACCTTTATCTCCAAAAGGTGAATGAATCTTTTCACTAACTTTAGATCAGGGAATTAGATTTGGATGTAACACATATAACAAAATTCCTTCACCTCAGCTTTTCAAGCTAACAAAAGAGAGTAAACATAGACAAGTATGCTCTTCAACACAGATCAACTAAAGTATAGAGTATAATGTATAGTGTTAAACACATGCAGCACTTCAGAGCAAACAAAAAAACAACAACATAGTTGACTCCTGTTAGGGTAGATTTACTGACCTCTTTTGTGAGTTTGGGTTCAGATGTAGTGGATACCTACATAACGTCTATAGACAACTGAATGAAATGCTCATACATTTTTTCTTTGGCTGTCTTCAAAAGACATGTTGAAGACAGATGGTTTCTGTAAGATCACCAATGCTTCATTTGAATCCTATTGCAGACATAAAGACCTAAATACGAACGTGTAAGCTGCAGGAATCTACATTATTCTAATTATCATTATTATTTTTAAAATGTTTTTTTTTTCATCCTGGATGTTTTTTTTTTTGTTTTTTTTAAAATAAATATTCATGACTTTTAGTCAAATGTCATTTAATTTAATTTAAAATTAACTTTATTCAGACCATTATGGAAGACTCGTGCAAAATTTTGAATTGGCTCACTTTTCTTTTTTATTGGCAACAAAATAATAAAGAACACTGGATTGATTGTGTTCTGATAAGCCATCTGAGACAAAATAGAAACAGTAAAATGGACTCGGTGAGGGCTCATTCGTAAAAAACACAAAAATAAGTCCATTATCAGCAAATACTAATATATGTCCAACTCAAACAGTCTTACACACACACACACACACACACACACCCACACACACCTATTGAGACACAGATACACTTGGTCCCTACACCACCCCCTATAGCTCAGGTACACCCTTCTGACTCCGTCCCCCCCAGTTGCTAGGCAACATGTTCCTTGTGTGGACACCCACCTGCCTTCAGGCTTCAGCGCTCTAAATTTGGTCTTAATTGCAAATTGAGTGGGAGAGCAGGCCGACGCTGGCTGAATGAGAAGCAGGCAGCCGAGGCTCCGGCTGTGGCCACTGAGACGACTCAGCCGCCATGAAGTGACAGAGACAGTCAGGAGACACACCACAGGGTTTAGATGTGCAAAAAGGCCAACGTGGAAGCTGCTGCCGACGTGGAAGTGGAAAAGCACAAGTCAAAGTTCAGGTTCTTGAAGGTAGGAAGAGAAAATCTAACAAGGGGCGTCTGTGTAGAAATATGTTGATGCAGTAGTCTTGTCATGTGTGTTTAAAGTGTTAAAATACAGGAGAGTAAGACTGCAGGACAGCTTTCAGGTGCATATTTGAAATGAGTTCAGCAAACCTTTAAAAACAGCAAATAACATCAATGGTTGAGGGTTTGGGAAGCAGCAATGGTTTAGGTCCCAGTTAAATAAGAATCTTATTGTTTCATAAAGCCTACCATTTATTTTTAATATCCATAAAGTGTTTCACTTGCCAAAATACCATGATTGTGATTCAGCTTTTCCCTGTTGTGAGATGTGAGCTTGGTGTCAAGACCTTGGAGAACCTGTCTTAACATAAGACTGACAATTGTCCATGTCATCAATGGGATTTGCATGCTTGCATGGAGAATGTACCACTTTTGCGAAACTACAAAACAAATCCACTTACTCATCAAAAGAGCTATTTAACATATCACAGTTGTAGCTGATAAACTACAAACTGCACAGTACTTAATGTCCAGGCAACTTGGAATGTCCGACCCACTTGATATTTATGATGGAACGACTTTTAAAGCTCAGACCGGGAAATTTCACGCACTGCGACTTTCCATGTAGTCTGTATGAAAAGTTAAGTAGGTTACTCATTAGTAAATGCCGTAAGAAGATGAACTTCTAGAAATCGGTTGATTGTTTACATTTATTAGTTTGAGCCATGTAATCCTTCAAGCTTCACATTTGGGAAGTTCAACTTAGACATTTCCAGTTGCTGGTTTGGATGCAGTGCTGATCATCGGCCTCCTGTTAGCAGCGTCATGTGTTGTAGTTACTTATCTTTGTATGCTTTCTTGTTGATAGTCTTGTGCCTTTCACTTTTCATCATTAACTTCTCTGTCTGTTTTTGTGAGTTTTTTTTGTCCATTGCAGGACATCTCAGGCCTTCGGAGACCTGAGACAAGTCACCCGACATGATCTATAAAGAAGCAGAGCCGTGTTTTCACTCTTGAACCCCTTCATGAAATTTTTCACTTCTCTCTATCTGAAGTTGCAGAAAAAAACTAATCAAAGAACAATCAAAATATATGTTAAAAGCTATTTCTCCAGTGGCTTGTAGGCAGTCTGTTTGCTTCAACTTTTCTTTAAATGCAAAACAAACGTAACTTTACAGACTGCGGTTTCATGTGTGACAGATGAAAACACAGCAGCATGTCACTTCTACAAGCCAACCTTTGATTTAAAAAGTCATTTCACATTTAAGTCTTCTCATCAGCATATCTCAAATATGCTTTTATAGTTGTCTTAATGGACAAAAAAAGCTGGATATGCTGATAATATAACAGAAGTAACAAGTATCCAGCTGATTTACCGCTGCAATTAAGCACTAATGTCAAAATGAACAACGGTTGTAAAGAGAACTCGACTCCCTTAAATGTTTTCACAAAACTTTCTTGGCTTTTTGAAGTCTCCTCCAACTGAAATATTACAGAGATACATCGACAGGCCTAAAACTCTTAAGAGAGCACATATCGGAGAAGGGCTCCGTTCGCTCAATTCAATTACCACAGCCCTATACACAATCCACAGGAGACAACGGTGCACCGGATGCTCATTTCAACTCCTCTTTCCCCAAATCCCCATAGAAATCTCCTTCGGTTGGACAATGCACTTTTTCCCATTTGAAAAAAAAGAAAGAAAATCAATATCTGGTTTCAATACACGTGGAAGCCGATCAATACCAGCCCCGGCTCTCTTTTTCTCTGCCACGCTCTTTCTCCAGTTTTCGCTCCATCTCTGGCAAATGGTAAATAGAAACAATGGTGTATGGTTATTGGGAGGTCAGGGTGCAGCCGGAGGAGAGAATAAGGCTGCTGATGAGAGTGCTTGAGCTGGAATCACACAGGCATCAATGCCGTTAACCTCTCTGTGGAGCAGCATGGACAAAAGAGCTGAAAGGACTTACACACACACACACACACACACACACACACACACACACACACACAGAGGAAAACACGCACATTTAACCTGCACAGAGGAGAAAATCACGTTTGATTGGGTGTTTTGTGGTTGATGAAGATTTCATTTGACTGTTGGGACCACAATATGCCTGCTGCTGATGATAGACGGAGCTCCCCTTTTAGTCTGAATGGTAGAAAAAGTGTCCAAAATGGAAAAAAGGAACTTAGAAATATTTTTTTTTGTAAAATAAGAGAATAATATATTTCAAAATTTTGGACAATAGCTAAAACATAAGCATCCATGCTTGAATTCAACTTACTGACCTGCCTCCTTATGTACTGTATATGTCCAAGGAACCATGGTAGCTGTAAAGGCATTTTAATAAAAGTGAAAATACATTTGTGCCTTTTTTTTCTTTTTTTAATTTCATGTCATTATTATTTTTGATAATTTGTCCTACCGTGTTTTCCCCCTGGAGGTCCCTATGCTGGTTACCTTTTGCATGGCACATTTAGGGATACTTTTAGGTAGAAATAAAAAACAAAACAAATAGTCCTGGATTGCAGGGGTTATTAATATCACCAAAAACCACATGACAGTAAAGCATCAGTAGCGATTTCTCTATGATGAAGACGAGACGCTGACAAGATGAAACATACTTCATAAGGTAGACACTGTGAATATACAACAATAATAACACTAAAAAGAACGTCTCTGCACAGTAGAAATTATGCCTTTACACTACTGAATTGTTTCAGCAAATATGTGCAATTACAAACATAATTTATGTCTGGATGATGCTGGTATTCAAAATCTCTTTTATCAAGATGCACATTTTTAGTCTGGAGAACAAAAAAAGGAAGTAAATGATCAACGACGTTCTTTTACTTCCTCTACGGACATCTAACACTACGTAGCTTCTGTCTTAACTGTCTTTTCCAGAGTGAGGACTTTTCTTCTTGTGTCACTGATTGCACCGCAGCAAACAAATATTGTGTCTTGCATGTTTGATAAAGATCAGGACATCTGAGATGAGGTTGGGAAGGCTGGAGGGCAATTAAGGTGGGGAGGGTTGGACCCGTAATAACATCCCAGCAGGGGGTTGCTGAGGCTTCTTCATGAACTCGCTGACCTGCTGAAGCTGAAAACTTAGAGCGAATGTTTGGCCCATCACCACAAATGTCCAATAAATTTGTTTTATTGTTAAAAAAAAAAAAAAAAAATTCTCAAAAACATATTTCCAATAAGTGTGTTGGCAGGATCCCCGCCTTTCAAAGATGGATATAAAACCTGAGAGGCATGCAATGAACAGACGACAGTCTTTGTCTGGCTGCTAAAAGTGGTCTTTTGAGAGCTGCAGGATGGGTGCCAGCTAGCTTGGGCATCATGTGGTCCCCCTCTCAGCCCAACAAGGACCCCTCTTATCCTGCCTGTCGTGGCTGCAAGAGGGGCACAGTGGGGGCCCTTGGAAGATCTATGGGGCCCTATGGTGCTGTTGTCTCACGAAAAAGGAATTACAAACAAATTGCTGAGGGCTAGCACATAATTTTAAGACTCGTGGCAAGTTTATGACTTGCTAATGTTCCTAATTACATGGCCGTGAAAGACTTAATTAATTGAGGGGTGCGTGGGGGATGGGGTGAGGGTGGGTGCAGGGAGTTAAGAAGGGTGCAGAGGAAAGAAAGAAGGGAAAAAAAAGAAAAAACTAGGCCCCAAAGTAAAAGAAAGAAAATAAGAGAGTGATGAGAAAGAAAGTGGTTGCCTGTGTTTGTTATCATGGTTCCAGTGCATTGGTTTTTACTGCCTGAGGAGAATTTAGTGGCTCTCACTATTGCGTGCAAAAGAAAATGTGAGTCTCCAGGAAACGCGACCATTACGATCAACCCCTTGCTGATACCTAATATGCCCTGCGTTCCCCCCATGACTTTGCCAAAGTGTCTGTAATCATATTATTGTAAATGTTGGCGCAGTTAATTGCATGGAGAGGAAAATGGGCTACGCTTGGCGGGTTATGGGGAATTTTTTGAAAGTTTGTTTGCCCTCTGGAGTATTGGAGGCACTAATAATGGTGGATTGGAGGCGAGAGTGCGAGAAAGAGGAAGATGGAGAGAGGAAGGAAGCAGGAGGAGGGCAACACTTAACCGGGAGTGTTTCTTCTCTCACCGCCAAGTCTGATATGATTTCAGCAAATAAAATAAAAAGAATACAGTGCTGTTGATGTGGATGACTAGTCCTGGGTGTTTTGAATTCAGCAGCAACTAGCAAATGATTGATGGATGATAGTGTGCATGAAATGGACAAGTGATGTGTTATCTTAACATTTTCATAAGGTTTAAAATGGAAAATTAGCAGAGGGGATGTGAAAAACTGCTGAACCTCAGATTCAGGGGAAGAAACATGGTTTTACCAAATTTTTATTTTTATTTTTATTTTCTTGGACAGACTAGGACATGATGTTCCATGTCACAAGTGTCTGTGTGACGTGTATATATCATCTGAACCCGTGTATAGAGGTCTGGGCACTGTACGGTACCACCATAAAACTACTCTCGTGTGGTTGACAATTCCAGGAAAAATCGCAAACAAAATTGGTACCACTCTGATTTTAAGATCACCCCCTTTTCAATGCATTTGTCAGGACCTTTACACTCATCCTGCTATTAAAGCTTCCCTGAAATACATCTAATCCAAGCAGCAGGGAGTTCTCCATGATGAAGGTTTCTCTCTCAAATGAAATATTAAATACAATAATAAATAAAACCTAGAGTCCTGTACGTTTAATTAGGCTAGCTAAATATTTTCAGAGCTCTGCCTCTAAAAAAAAAAGAAATGAAAAAACCCACACACTGCAGCATTAAGACCACAAACAACCCACAATACAACAGTCTGTGTAGAAGATTCGTCTTGTACTTAGAGCACTGCAGTGAAGCCAACACATTCAGTGTCGATCCAGGACGGTGCCCTTTATGTAGGAAGGCAGAAATTTAGTTTGTGCGTTGAGACGTCAGGTAGAGAATCCAGTCCATCATCATTATCAGTGTAACAGTCATTGTTCTCTAACAGAAGGGTTTTGGTTTAACTAACCTGAACCAGACCATATTTTCTAATCTAAAGCAGCAATTTTCAAAACATTGGACTGAACTGAATAAAAAATATTTGTAGACACGTGAGTCTGAATTATGCCTGTTAATTCTGCACCTGATTCTTATTATTACTGACTTAAGAGAAGACATAGGGTTTTCTGCCTGCTTTATTTATTAGTCTATTTCAAAAACTAACATGTGACTTTTGCATGATACAATTAATAAAAGGGGACATCTCAACCATGAGGTAATATTTTTTGATGTACATTAGTTCAAGGACAATTTGGATAGTGAAAAATGCAGAAAAGTGGTCTCACATCCCTGTGAATACACAGCGACGTGTACATGTGCTCTGTCTCTTTCAGTCAGGAAAAAGCGGGCAGGGCAGGCAGTGCTGAGGCAGGCCCGACCACTCTGGGCTCACACAGGGAACATTACTCATTTTCCAGCTCATTGCTGAGGCTCATTTAGCAAAGCCTCCTCCCGACCATCATCAATATCTCTCCTAAAGAGGACTATGAGCTGGGAAGGACCAGGCTGCCCTAACCTGCTGTGGGTCACGCTTCGCCATGCCTGTGCTGGATGGTGCTGGGAACTAATGAGAAATGACAAGAGGGTATTCAGACTTCTCCCATTTTTTTTTGAACCTGTTGCATCATTTTTCTTTACATGTTGGCCTGGATGATAGAGGCAGTGAGCATTGTTTTTGTTGTCGATGGGAGCTGAAGCCGTGTGGATCATTATGAGAGTTAATCAAATAAATTATTACATGTGGTGGAACAGAAGGGGGAAACTGAACTCCTATTATCTGGTGGTGTGTTACTCCCTCCATAGTAAGTCCATTTTTTCCCTGTGGATTACTCGAATCAATAGAAAACCTTCATATTTTGCCCATGCCTATTTCCATTGAATTACATGTATTCCCACTGTGGCACTTCTCTTTTCCACACCCCGACAAACCTGGTACATACCGTCGGGTGGCTGTGGCTAAGGTGGTAGAGCGGGCTGTCCTCCAATTGCAAGGTTGGCAGTTCGGTCCCTCCACAGTCCAAGTGTCGTTGGGCAAGACACTGAACCCGAAGTTGCTCCCAATGGCAGGCAGCACCTTGCATGGCAGCTCTGTCACCATTGGTGTATGAATGTGTGTGTTAATGGGTGAATGAGAAACACATTGTTAAGCGCTTTGGATAAAAGCGCTATATAAGTGCAGACCATTTGGACAGTGAGGTTGCTCCACACCATTTTCCTAAAATGGGTTACCAAAGTGTAGAAGACTATCTAAATAAAATGATAACTCTTCAGTCAGGACTTTACATGAAACCAAGTTAAGTGACGTGTTCACATTTTGCCTTGTGTATCCCCCTACATTTCAATTGTGCCTCCAGGTGACGCTATACCAACCAATCAAGTGACATTAATGTCTGTTATTCGAGTATGTGCACCTTTAAAAAGACACAGTATTCTAACCTATTTCCTAAAACTTTCCGTCACATTACATGGTCTTCATTTGATGCCCTTAAAATTGATTCCTTCACATATAAACTCATCTAACACACTTGGATGACCCCTGAGCTTTGGATTATAGGCACAAAAGTTCATTCTTAAACCTCAAAATGCAAATAGAAAGCTGGGGACCATGTGATTAGGAAAAAAGTCGTGAGTGGACCATTATTGTGAGCTGTTCTGTCAAACTACTGTTTCAATATTAATTAAAACCAACATAAACAGCAACTTATAATACAACACTACACACAGAAAGAGGTACGATCGTTTCTTTGCTTATCATGCCTCTACTTTTATCTGCAGGGAACCAATCTGTATATATTCGTATACCTCCAGTCATTTCTCCCTGTTACTCAGTCTAAATACCATATATCAGTATTGTGTTCATCAGAATCTGGTTGGCTCATGTGTTCATTTGCCTTTACACTGCTTCATACTTAAATAATTCTCATTCAGACTTTGTGCAGCAAAAGTCCAAGACAAAACTCTGACTTAGACTCATCCCCGACATTGACTGCATAGTAAACATAAAACATGATGGAAGAACCAGGCAGATAATGCTTTTTTTTGTAGGTTTGTTTTTTAAAATAATCCCAGTTTAGCTATATTTAATCTCCATCCTGTTTTGTTACCATGTAGTAGTTTAGATGTACAATCTTGCTCTGGACCAAAGGGTTACAAACCGACATCCTTCTCCTTTCTACCCACCACAACTAACCTTTCACCTGACTTGTGATATATCAGGATTTAACTTGAAGACTGAAAAAATGAAAATGTAATTTCTAAAACAAAATCTACGTTATAAATCAGCAATCTATTGTCTTAATTTGCTTTAAATTCTTCATCTTCAGCATCTCCTCATAGTAAAAGTCCTTTCTTTTGTTCCTGCAAGACAACTCTGTTGACTATAAACCACAGTGAACAGTTATCTCTGACAGCAGCAAATGCAACCAGTTTGGGCTGCATTGGGATTAAAAGATGGTTGAGTATTTTGTCTGACATATAGTTCTTTGATTGTAAAGTTCAACTTGTTTTATTATTCCATAATATTTGGGCAAATCAAGAAGCGCTGTCAAACATGATGTAGATGCCTCACAGTTAGACTGATGCCTCACAGGGTTCATTGTTAATCCTTTCTTATTTGTTACAAGTTCACTGGAGAGACGGTTAGAAAAGAGAGAGAAAAGACATGCAGAGCAAATGAGAAGGACATTTGAGAAGTGATTCAACCACTGTCAAACAAAATGCTAGTAAAGAAATATTTGTTGTAAATAAAGCTTTGAAAACTACGAGCAGCTCACCTATTTGTTTCAGTACGTTTCCTTGGACAAGCTTCCAACATGCTCTCTTGGTGAACACAATACATCCTTGGATGGAATAAAATGCAAGACAAAACCGACAAAGCAGCTATCATCAGTGGTTACATTTGGACTGTCACAGAGGGTACGGTATAATAAAAGACAGGCAGAAGTCTGTTGGTGGGATGACAGGAGAGCAAAAGGCATTATCCTGCTGTGATAACCTGCTGACTACAGTGGTGTGTGATTGGCAGCATCACCACAGTTTGATCCTGTGAGCTATGTTTTCAGTTCATCTGTCCTCAAACAAACTGATTCGACCACCACGGGTTTTACTACGTCAGCATGTACTGACAAAGCCTGTACACAGGTTTGTCAAGGTTAATAAGAGTATAATGAGGGTAAAGTTGTAGATTGGTGTGTTTTGCTAGAATTCATTGTCTGTAATAAAAACATGTTAAATCAGTTTTGTTTTTCTTTAGAACTCTATCGTCCTATCAAAGCATTATGATATAACTACAGGCTTTTCTTTTACTGATGCTGTATTACCACGTGATCCATGGACTGTATGTAAAACCCAGATCCAGGTCTGAAAACTGAAGCCAAAGCGAAAGTGCCTTTAACATGCATTCTTTATAATGGCTAGCATTGTGCGACTCCACAAAGAAGTCTGATTGTATAGAAGTGAGAAAATGGTCTTCCTTGATCTGTTACTTAGATGTTGTACTCTAGTGAGTTTCTGATCTCAATACATCATGATTTCATGTTGTAAATCATAGTCCCCTTTTGGAGTAACACAGATAATAAAATGGTTGTTTTAGGGTGAGGCTACCTCATAATGGAGTGTTACGACATCACCGTGTGTTGTGTCCTCAGTTCTTGCTTGCTATTTTGGCTTCAAAAGATCAAGATTGGAATGACCAACTGCCAAGCTTCAAAAGGACAATCCACAAACCTATGGGCAACATCATGTTTGCTACATCCATCTTTTATATACAGTCTATGGCTATGTGTAGCACCACTCCAGTACCTATAACAATAATACAGCTATAATAATTACAAGTTTCCTACTACTTAAGGAATAAAACTAAGGCTACTACTACTTCTACTTTAGTTAATCCTACCACAACAGCAACTATTAGTACCGACACACTGTCAGCAAGAAAACTAAAAAACAAACAACTTGTGCAACAACCAGCAGTTTGATTTTTACAACAAAACCACTCATACTATTTTATCTACTACTACTACTATTACTGCTATAGCTGCTTTTACTCCTGTCAGTGCTGATAACTAATTGTAATGGTAGTGCATCTACTTCTACAACTGCTATGGCTGGACTACTGTTATTTCTATTGGTAGTGCTAGTATAACACATGTCAAACATTGCATTGCTGTTGTAAGTAAGGAGTTTTAACCTGGACCTAAATGTAGAACAGAGGACATAGTGAGCAACGTTTAAAACAATAATTTATGGTCACAGTCTCTGATGAGGGTGAGGAAAGCTTAAAGGAGTTCAATCCAAGTGGAAACCCAGGAAGGTAGGCGAGTTGAGAGGCTGTGGCTGGTTGGAGGAGGCACTGGGCACAGCATGGAGCACAGGGTGGCTTGACTGACCATATAGAGGCTGAGGAAGGGGGTTTAGAGATGTAGAACAGCAGTATGGGCTCCTGGCTGAGTGGTGGAGGCAGAGCTGTGGTGGACTGGTTACTTGGACCTAAAGGACAGAAGGTCTTAGTTTGAAACAGCAGTGGTGATACTACTATGGGAGTTGCAGGAGGTCGATTTGACGATAAGACCCAGATGTGTCCGATGGTTGTTAGCAGCCTAACTGTAGGTCACCACGCCCGGTCACACAATCCATCTGTTATTATATCTATACATCTACAGCAAACTGTGTGAGGAAGCCGGACACCCAGTGGACCCAGCCAACCCAGAGATCTGAACTAAGGATCATAATAACAATGACGCATACTCATCAAGTTTGATACTGAGTCAACTTCAAGTTTGGCATTTGTTGATGCTTTTGGTTGTTACATTTGGATCATTATGATTGACCAAAGATCAAGGTGGCCTTTTCATTTTGCATGTCAATGCTTCTAGTCAGAGCACTACAACCATCTAGTATGTAAGTTTCCACAATGCCAGTTGCAGAGCAGATATAAAAGACTGTGATTATGTACTGTGTTGTTACATAAATGTTGAGATTGTTGATGTGTGTAGAGTGCCTTTAGCTGAAAAGAAAGCATGGAAATGAAGTGGAAAATGCATGTGATTAGGCAAATACAATCTCCTTGGAACCTGTGTGTGTGTGTGTGAGCAAGAAGCAGATAGAGATCGAGAGAACGATGCTCTATAAGCACACGATTACATCTGCATTTTCACATCCAACATTTGTTTTCATTAAATTGCCATTCCGCCGTATTTGCGTTCGCATTCCTACGTTTCACAGTATTTGCATCAAATTATGTGGTAAATGATGCACAAGCGTTTTCCTAGACCTAACTTGCAGTGTGTTCACTCCTTACCATGGCTTTGGGCTTTTAACATATGATCACACTTGTTTCTAGTATCTGAATCAAAGGATGTCTAATCGCATTTTCCGTGAAACTTTGATTACTTCATATTTAAACGATCTTGCAGTATATACAGAGCTTCAAGTGATTTCACTATTTCCTGCTCTACTACGTACGTTTGTATTTCCAGCTGGCCCTCTTGTGCAGCAGCAAGCATTTTGTGCAGCACAGTTGATGTCTCCATTTAGTTGCTTTACTGAGAAACAAGTTAAAATCCCTGTTATTTTGATAAAAACCCCTAACAATACACTTGGACTCAAAAACATGATTGGACTCGTCCAACGAATAAACAAAATTTCTCATCTCAAAGGCAATTTTGCACACAGGCAATTTTCTGTGCTTGCGGGCGACCTGCACACATCTGTTTGTCTATTATGATGGAGAATGGGGAGGGTGGGGGCAGAGGCAGAGGGGTTGGCCCTGGTATTTTTTTTTATCATATCAACAACAACAGGGACATGGGGCATCCATCATGACCTGACCACCTCTCCCGCCTGCATGTACTTGAACAGGCCCAACAAGTGGTAGCAATTTTCCATTTTCATTTGTTGACCACTTGACCATGTGCTTTCCCCGGCTCCGGCAGATGAGCTCTCATTCATGGTCGACTTCTGGTCTGTACACACCTGCGAGCTCTGCTCCGATGCACCGGCTGCCGACAACAGAGTGCAGGAAGCATATCGCACACTGCCTCAGAAATAGAACATATAAAGTACTGTAGAGATCCACAGAGAAGAAATGAACCAGGCCGTGTAAACATAACGTGTATACAGTCAGGTGGCACTTCATTAGGTACACCTAACTAAAACCAACTCAGTTTCTTTAGCGTGCAAATGATTTTCAGCTCATTTACAAGACTTATGATCCACGATTTACCAGCTTGTGCAACATTTTCTAGTTTTTCTGTGAGTGCCAACTGTTTAGGAACCAGTAAATGGTTGATGTTTACAAACCAAATATCTTTTTGAGCTTCACTGTTGTCTTGGACACCTCTTTCATATACAATACATATACCTAAATCTAAATGATGGCCCTCCGTCATTGCTAAATGAATTATGAACTGCTTTGCTTGTGAATTGATACACAGCTCGTAGCCAATTACTTTTGAATCCTTGCTGTTTGGTCACTATGTTTTAAATGGGTTATATCATGCATTGAGTTTTCAGTTTCATTACAGTTATATCAGTTTAACTGATGTAACACTATTCAAATCAATGCTGAGACTGCAGTGTTTTATTTTTTTTTATTAATATTATTTCAAATTGAATGTGGTAACCCATATGAAAGATATTCAGCTAGATTTTTCTAGTTTTTATATTTCTAATTTAAAGGAATTAAACACATAAGGATTCGATAGAGTATATTATTGATAAGATATTGATAGAGATAAGTATTGTAGTCTTAGCTGGTCTGATAAAACTGCCATATACAGTTGTTAAACATTCTTTGATGGTAGATTAAAACACATGCGTCTTTGTCACAGAAAGCAATCAAGCTTTTTGGTTTTTCCATAGATTTATTGCAGGTCTTCTGGAAATATGACAAAAGTTGATGAGTCAAAAATATACATACAGCTTTTTGAATATTTGGCTAAATGTTCTTTGGCCATTTTTACCTGAAATATGCACTTTTAGTCGCCATCCACAAGCTTCTGGTAAGCTTCTGGTTGTATCTTTGACCAGTTCAATGAAATGTGTTAGCTTTCTGACACAGACTTGTATCTTTAACACAATCCACAGAACCTTGATGGGGTTCAAGTCAGGACTTTGGGAAGTCTAAAACCTTAATTCTGGCCTGATTCAGCCATTTCTTTGCTGGTCACTGTGACCAAATAACTAATTTGTTTTGTTCCACCTGACCACAGCGCTTTTCTCGACACGCATTTTCTTTGTCCATGTGATTAGAAGCAAACTTCAGCCTACCTTAAAAGTGCTTTATCGAGAGGAAGGGCTTCCTTCTTGCACGACAGCCTCTCAGTCAATGATGATGCAAAACACATGTAACTGTGGACACTGTGTTGTGTTGACTCTTGACCGTCCTGACCAGTTGTCTGTCAGCAGCAGGTGAAAGGTTGCATTTTCTTCCGGATTGTGATAGTGACACAACTGTACCATGAGCTTATTACTTACAAACAATTGTTTGCTGGTTGATTTTAAGATCTGAAGTATCTTTAAAATGCCTTCAAGTAAGTTTTCTGACTTTTTCAAGTCAATGATTTGCTTCTTCAGATCTGCACGTAGCTCTTCATACATTCACATTGTATTGTTTGTGGCTGAGTCTGATCAGTGTTTCAAATACGGCCTATTTAAATTTGAGGAATCATAAGCTGTAGTCACTCATGAGAAGTAAAGAGGTTGCCACTAAGAAAAAAAAAAAAAAAAGGTTTTTTATTTTTTCTATCTCTCTAACTGTTGTTTTTGGTTTTTGTGTGTGCATATTTTTGTGCCCGCGGATTTTTTTGTTCTCTCTCGAGGAGCTGTGTTATATCTCTGTGAGAGCCCCAATGTGTGTTTTTGTATTTTTTTACAGATGTGGGTGTTTTTGTGTGTTTTGTTTTAGAGAATTTTGAGTCATTGGAAACCTAAGACTGCTATGATATATATAGTCTTTACAAGTGTATCTAAGTCTGTACCAGTGAGTGAGTTGGTGGTTTCCTTCAAGGCCCTCAGAGTACAACAGCATCCTTCTGTCTCCTCCTTCTCTACATGTTGGCCCTGCTCCCTGGAACCACTTGCTGCTCTCCCTCTGGCCTCCTCCTCTGCTTCCTTCTCCTCTCTGTTTTCCTCTTGTTTTCCATGCGTTTATCCAGCGTTTCCTCTTCTCCAGCGGCCCAGACAATGGGACCCCAGCTGCAGCCAGCCACGGGGCCCCTCAAGCCGACTGAGTCTTTTCACAGTGAAACCCAAGGGCTCCAGGGTAAATCCTACAACTTGGCATGCTGGTGTGCCAGCTAAAACGATGCCAATGTCCGCCAGCATTGCTACACTCTTCATTTGCAGCCTCCTCTCTTTGTTTTACAGTGTCTGTCTCTATGACTGTATGTTTCTATCTGCTGCTTTGTCTCTGATTTCCTGGCTTTTCCATCTTTTTTTTTTTTTTAGTTCTCTTTGTTTCTGCCTTGGCCAACAGTGGAGTGCTGAATGTATCATCTTTACCAAAGTCCCACACCCAGGTTTAAACTTATCAAGGTTCAAATTAAAATGTGATGATAAAAATAATAATAAGAATGATAATAACAAACTGGGTTTTAAGTTTTGTTGAGCCTACTTACACGAAAGTCTGCACAACAGACACATCTCACATTACTATAATTAGCAGTCAACCTCTAACTTGATAAACTGTAGTGCTTAAAAATTAGTTTAAAAAAATAGTAACCTAAGAGCCTTTTCACACACTTTCACACAGTTCCAGCACAAAACTTCCACAAACAAAAGTCTTGTGCAGTATTAGAGTGTGTGCACGAAGAAATATGATCATCCAGTTCAGGTCAAAACTGAAGAAACTCATGTCAAAGCAGAAATGTCTTTTAAACATCTACTGCAAGTCCAGTTGGCTTCAACTTAGCTGTAAATAACCAGGATGATTGCTAATCTTGCTGTCTTTACACTGTATATGAAAACATTAGCTAAGATTAATTACATAATTTCACAACATGTACATATCATTATAACTTTTTAGACACACATTCCTATGAGCACAGTTTACCATTATTGTTTCAGCTATTTTTTTCCACTGCTACTGCTGCATTGTCCCACGGCTTTCCACCCTGCTTACAATCACACATCACCAAATCCAAGAAGCGTTAAAGCCAAAGCGTTAAAGCCAAAGTCAAAGCCAAAAGAGTCAAGCGCACTAAGACACAAAGAGAGTATGTGTAGCAACACACACACACACATACACAGACATACTGCATTGCCCTTTGCGTTATCATTGAGCCAGAGGGCCGGTGAAGGAGAGGCGGGGGCATGTGCAGGGGCTGCTGGACAGCTACATAAAAGGCCACTGGCATGAAGAGTGATGGGCCGAGCCGTTGTATCCGCAATTTGGCCTTCATTTGCTCCATCTGACCCCCGCTGCCCCCCCACCCTCACCTCTCCCGCTGATCACCAGCCTTCCCCGTCCCTCTCTCATTTATGCCTTTATGGAATCATTTGCATATGGCATTGGCTGTGCTGTTTTTTTTTTATTGAGGTCATTTTTATCACCACTGCATGGCAGCCGTGACAACAATAAATTCAGTTTACTTCTGGACAAGGATGACCTTTTTTCTCTCTCTAATCAAGCTGTTACAGGTTGAGTCCATACGCAGAGAACAGTCCTTTCTCTTTTTCCCTCTGTTCATTTGTGGTTATCAGCTGAGTGAATGAATGATCGCTGGGTGTGTGCAGACAGCACTGGAACTGAGAAAGAATACCAATGCACCGTTGTTTCCTGTCAACAGTGGGAATATCTCATACATACACACTTACACACACA
>NW_007578109.1:577122-580350 GCF_000690725.1 Stegastes partitus | reverse complement strand
CTGGTGGTTTTGTTGCAGGTTGCTGTATTGAGTAGTTTCTCTCACTGTTCTAGCTGTTGTTGCTTTGCTCATGTTGCTGCTGGTTGACGTGTTTCTGACTGTTTTGTTGCTGCTGTGTTGAATTTGTTTAATTGTTGTGTTGCTGCTTGTGTCGAGCATCTCCTCTTGTGGCTGTGTTGTATTGCTGGTTGACGTATTGTCCAGTGATTCTGTTGCCTGTTGCTGTGCTGAGTATCTTCTCTACTCATAGTTGCTGCTGGTTGACGTGTTTCCAGATCGTTGGTTGCTGTTGAACTCTTGTGTAGCTGCTCGCCAAGTTGAGCATCTTCTGTTTGGGCTGACTCGTGTTGCTGACTGTTGTTGCTGGTGTCTCCGGTTGCTCTGTTGCTGTTGTTTGTCTTCAGTTAGGTGTCGCTCCATCCTGTGGAGCTGTGAGTCTCCGTTGTCGTTGCCGGCAGCGTTGCCTCGCCCTCGGCGGTTGCAGGAAAAGGTTGTGGCATTTCGCTGAGCGCCTCCTGTATTTATTCCGTCTCGGTTTATTTCCTCCACACTCGGCTGCCGCGGTAAAAACACGCTGCGCCGCGTGTGCAAATCTGCTTAGCTTCACATCAAGGCGTGACATTTCAGAAATGTGAAATAAATTGATATGGCCCAATTAGATTGAAGCCGGCGTTGCTCGCCACCGTCCTCCTCCCCCTCGCCTCCCCCGGCTCCCTCAGCCTCTCGCCTCGTCCCAAATTGCTTTGCATTTGCCTGCTCACATCCAGAGCTCTTAATTATATGGTGTTGTGTGGCGGCATTTGGCTGGAACAGCGAGGAGCTGCAGAGAGCTGCTGTTAGCGGTTAGCCGCCGCGGCTAGGACGCGGCTAAAAGCTTATCCCGGCGGGGGAGAGGGGGGAGGACGGAGGAGAGAGAGCCGAACAAAGAGGAGACGTCCGGTCCTCAGCTGGCCGGCCGGAGGAGGACGAGGAGGAGCTCGGCGGGAGGAGGTGAAGCTAGTTGGGAGGGGTGTGTTTGAGCAGCCGGTTCTGTATTCCTGTGAGGACCAGGAGGACTGTGGCTTAGACAGACGGAGGAGCTGACGGGCCTGATGTTCCCCAGTTTGTTGTTGTTGTTATGGCACTTTTCAGAATGATTCACTCACAGGATAAAATATTAAAACATAAAAAGCATAAAAACATCTGATGAGACAGAGCAGGAACATGTTCAGGCCTGAAGCAGCTCCACGGTCGGAGTCGTCTGACTGCACCTCAGCAGCACTCGCTTCAGTTCTTAAAGGTTTTAACGTGTTTCCTCAGATGTTAAACCTGGAGCTCATGTTGTCTCCTCATCCTGCAGATGTTGAACTATCTCTATGTCTCCAGACTTTAACTCTCTGCTCTGCTCATCAGCCGTAGAAAGATGTTCCACCATCACATGTAGAAAGATGTTCCACCATCACATGTAGAAAGATGTTCCACCATCAGCCGGATGTATCTCCACCAACTGGCTCCTCTGTTCTCTGGTTCTGATCCATGCTGCATCTATTCATTGATCCAGTAGGTTGGATTCTCCTTCAGTCTCTCTGAGGAAACTCTGGCTGCAGTTCACCTGAAGCTCTCTGGATGTTTCCTGTTGGTCTGAGCTGAGTCGGGATCTGCTGCAACACTTTTAAACTATGACACAGCAGGAGAAAAAAAGTCAAGAGACATGATAGAAAATCAAAACTTTGACTTGGGTCTGAATTCTGAAATCAAAAAGATCAAATATGAAACTTGAAGACGGCGGTTGTTGAAAATGTGAGATAAAAAGTCACAGTTATGAAATAAAGGGTCAAAAATAGAAACAAGAGGTTTAATTTCAAAGATAAAAATTCAAACCTTAGAAAAAATTGAATTGTACGAGAAATTTATTCTGTTTTTCTAACAAATGTAGTCATTGCAAATGTTTTATTGGTGACTTCTAACATGCGACATGTAGAAGAAAGGGTCAACTTTAGGTTCAGATTCTGTCAAACAGAACCGTCGCAGGATTCTGTGTTTGTACAGATTCTGGGGTCATTCTGGTCATTAAAAAGAAAAAAGAAAACACACCTTTCAGACCTGCTGGTGGGTCTGAGGCGTTCAGAGGGATGAATGTCAACCGATTTTCATTTAATTACCGGATTGTAATCCAACATATTAACCATGAACAGCCAACAGAGCGCATAAACGATCTACAGCAGCGAAAGAATAAATGAATGACACGAAAAAAAAGAGGAAAATAAAGTAATTTACATGCAAAACAACAAAATTCTATGTTTCAAAAAAATGCAAACAAACACAAAAATGTTAAACTATTCCTGTAAATATGTGAACAGTGACTAAAAGGCTTTGCTGAGTTCAGGTTTAGTTGCTTTTGAATCGAAGCGACGTAGAGGCCGAGCAAAGAAAATCCTCCGAGAAACACGAAAACCGTGAAGCGACAGCAGCAACACCGGATGGAAACAACAACAACGACAACAACAACGACAACAACAACAAGACGACGACAACAAGACGACGACGACAGCCGGTTTGTTGTTTGTGTCGGTCATGTTGAGGGAACACAGCGCCATTGATTTTCCTGATTCCCCGCCGTCGACCGCAGACACACAAACACGCTTCTATAGGCAACAAACATCCATATCTACACATTATATACCACACACACGCAGACACACACGCGAGTCGACCTGCTGCTGGCTGCTGATTGGTGGATTTGACGAGGTGACTAAAAGCGGCGAGGTAATCTTCTCTCATTATTTCAATTACCAGGCTAAACGCAGCAATCAGCCGCATAATGATGGCTGCTGGGCGAGCGAAGGTGAGAGACGGGGGAGAGAGAGGGGGAGGCGGGGGGAGGAGGGGGAGGGAGGCGGGGGAGAGAAAGGGCAGGAAAAGATATTCGCATTGATCTCAGAGAAAAAACAGATATTTGTAGGAGAGAGATGAAGGGAAAACAGGGCAGGGAGGGAGGACGGGTGAGGCCGAGGGGGGAGGACACAACGAGGAAAATATTTGTATTGATTTCAGAGCAGGAGAAAAAAAAACATTCGCTCGACGGGGAGAGAGGAAAAAAAAAAACGAGAGAGAGCGGAAATCAATGTGAGCATTTGCATTGATTTCTTAGTGGGAACACACGTTTATTTGGAGAAACAGAAGGAAAGGAGGAGGACGGAGGAGACGAAGGAGAAAGAGAGAAGAGGAAAATATTTTCATCGATTCCTG
>NW_007578109.1:562301-569732 GCF_000690725.1 Stegastes partitus | reverse complement strand
ACACACACACACACACACACACACACACACTTCCTCCTGATGAAGACTGAAGCTGTCAGCAGCCCTCTGAGAGTGCAGCGACACACACACACACACACACACACACACACATTCCTTCAGCTGCTCCCAGATGGTGCGTGTCACCACGGAGCTGTTTTTTATTTCCAACCTTTATTCAGTTTCTCCTCAGTTACACACCGAGCTTCGATGTGTGCGACAAACAAACAAACATCCTGCAGCTCTGACACCACAACGTGTGTCACGCATGTTGCTGCGGGTCCAACACTCAGTTTGTGGTCGTTTGTGCAGCTTTGTGGTTGTTTTGTGGTCACTTTTTCTTACTTTTTCGTCTTTTTGTGTAGTTTTTTTTGTCACTGTGCGGTTGTTTCTGTATGACGGAGCTTTAGGGCCACGTTAAGAAAAAGTTTTCCCGCAGACTTCGAGAATAAATACTGACATATTTAAAGCAGTTGTTTTAGAAGAAGAAAGCAGGAGACACATCATCTGTTCATCAGCACCATATCGTCTTCATTAGTATCAGGACTTTGAAAAGAATCTGCAGGAAAATGAATCTATTCCGAAGCTTCGTTCTTTTAAAACAACTGGTTTAAACGTCATGACTTTATTCCTGAAGTCTGTGGAAAAACATTCCTTCATGTGGCCCCGATGCTCCGTTCTGTTTCTGTCCTTTTGGGTAAACTTGTGGTTGTTTCTGGGACTTTGTGCTAATTTTGTGTCTCTGTGGTTGTTTTCTGACCTTTTATTTTTTATTTTCTGTAACTTGTTTCACTTCCTGTTTGCGTCACCTTGTTTTATGTGACCCTGTGGTCACTTTGTGTCCCTCTGGTTGATGTATATCACGCTTTTTTTCTGCTACGTTGTGCGACGTGGCTCTGCGGATGTCTTGTGGGTCACTGAGTCGTATTTTCTGCAGCACTCTGGATCATCTGACGTGAACCTTGAAGACCGACTGAGAGTCTGAATGTTGTAGTAAATCGGATCACCGGAGGTTTGGGTGAAGCCCAGCCGACAGACGGACCGGAGCTCCACCTGAGTCGACTATAAATACTGAGATGAACTGAGCCGGTCGATGCCACTGATGCGTTCACTTCCTTTAATGACTCGGGAAGACATTTATTAAAGCGAGCGGGCAGGAAATCGATCCTAACCAGGCTGCAACCACATTACTGCCTCACCACGCCTCTGTGTGTGTCTGTGTGTAGCATGTAGCAGCGGACGCCGCTACATCATCCGCTGCTGCGTTCACACGCAACGAGAAGGTGGGAGATCTGAGCTCTGAGTCAGAACCACAGAACCAGAGAACCACGACGACATCGGTGCAGCTCAGAGCTTCAAATGCGATGAAACACGATGAAACGGGTTGTTTGTGCTGCTTTGCATCATTTTGTGGTTGTTTTCAGTGACTTTATTGTTATTTTGTCCCATTTTTTGTCCCTTTTTGCAGCTTTTACAACATTCTGTAATCATTTTGTTGCGTTTTGTGTTATTCTGTGGTTGTTTTGTGTAACTGTGTGTATTTTGTGTCACCTTGTCGCCGTATTGTTGTCGTGTTTTGTGACTTGTTTCTGTGTGTGTTTGCTTTCTGTGCCTCTGCAGCATTTTTTTTCTTAATTTGTGGTCATTTCGTAGAAGTTTGTTGTAATTTTGTGTCTCTGTTTTTGTTTTTCCAAGACTTTGTAGTTATGTTGTGTCACTGTGTGGCCAGTTTGTGTTACTTATTGGTGGTTTTGTGCAGCTTTGTGGGTGTCCTTTTAGTCACGTTGAGCACATTTTGTGTCTCCGTGGTTGTTTCAACAAACTTTTTTGCTACTTTTCTGTTGTTTAATGTCACTTTAAAGTCACTTTGTTTTCACTTTGTGCTCTTTTTGTGTCTCTGTGGTTGTTTTCCTCAACTCTGTGATCATTTTGGGCCATACTGTGGCCAGTATGTGTTACTCTGCGGTCATTTTGTTGGGTCCTCAGCTCCCTGAGCCGGAGCTCTGACGTCCCACATTCCCTGAACGCAGCACACCAACAACTGCAAACACTGTCATGAAAACTCTGCACCAGCCGGCGGATGAGACGTCTGAGTGTGTGTGTGTGTGTTTGTGGGTTTGTGTATGTGTGTGTGTGTGTTTATGTGTGTGTGTGTTTTGGTAGAAGACACTTAGGCTGTGCAGTAAACACTCATCTCTTATTAACACACCACATCTCTAAAACATGAAGCTCCATCGTCGATCCGCAGCAGCCTGAGCAGGGAAACACACACACACACACACACACACACACACACACACACACACACACACACACACTCTCTGACCTGTGTGTGATATCTGCTGACTGATGTGGGTGTNACACACACACACACACACACACACACACACACACACACACACACACACTCCCACTGCAGTGACTCACATTCACACACACACATAGAAGATTAACACACACATGCACGCCTGCACACGGACAAATATGGAGCAGCATCAAATAAATATGGAGAGGACACACACAGTGACTCACAGCGCACACAAACACACTTCATGTTTATCTGACGGGGACAGACGCACAACAATTATCTGAAGCACTCGGAGCTGCAGCGAACTCACACACGTATGACAGTGTGTGTGTGTGTGTGTGTGTGTGTGTGTAGGTGTGTGTGTGTGTAGGTGTGTGTGTGGTTTTCTTTTTTTTCTTTTTTTGGCGTGACCTGGGTCATGCGTCACCTGGACAGGTCTGAGCACACACACAGACACACAAACACACACTGCTGCACTGTGGACTGTGGACCCGAGTCGTGTTGTGCGATGCTGTGAGGCTGTGATGCTGCAGGACCTGCCCAGGTGACACATCACACAGGTGAGGCCTCAGAGGGCCCATTCAGGGGCCTCAAGGGCCGCAGTCGTACATCAGACGGTTTCTCTGCATCCACACTGACACAGCTTCACCTGCACAGCAGCTCAGAGACACACCTACACACACGACGACAACCACACGCAACATGATGAAGAAATGATCCGGACGAAGCTGTGAAGAGACGAAACACCACCAAAGACATGCAAAGTGATGAAGAAGACACACAAAACAACAGAAATACACACTAAAGAACCACAAAGACACACAAAACAACTTCAAAAAGACTAAATAACTAGAAAGACAAACAAAACAGCGCCGTAGAGACAAAACAAGACATGCAAAATGAGAAAAAGAGAAGCAAAGTGAACAGCAACACAACATCAAATACATGCAACAGAGGACATCCGTATGCAAAACAGCAATAAAAAGACAAAACAGCTGCAGAGATACTAAGATGTGCAACTACAAAGAATCTGCTATACAGGAACAAAACAACTTCAGAAGACGCACAATCAACTACAAAGATATGCAAAACCGCCATGAAGTTCCAGAAAACACGTAGAATGAGACACAATTAATACAAAGACACACGAGAATACAAGGAGATGCAAAAAACCCTACAAACAGCTACGAAGACACAATACAGCTGCCATGAATTAAAAACAGCTACAAAGATACATGAAACAACTGTCACCACAGAGGAAGAAGATACCTACAAAGAAATTAAAACAACCGTAAAGTGACAAAACAGCGAGAAAAATTACTAGAAGTATACACGAACCTTTAAAGAAAGGTGATAAAACCCGACAAAGAGAATAAAATAATAATAAAATAGATACGAAGAGACCAAAAAGCTACAAAAACACGTAACACAACCACTAAGATACTCAGAACTGTAAAGAACCACACAAATACACAAAAAGTCCAATAAAATATGCAAAGTAACGAGAGACAAAACAGCTGCAAAGAGACAATGTGACAACAGAGAGATGTGTTGTGTGTGTGTAGTTGTGAATGTTGCGTGTAGTTGTGAGTGTAGCTAGAGAGTTGTGTGTGAGTTTTGTGCAGTTGTGAGTGTAGTGTGAGAGTTGTGGGTAGTTGTGAGTGCTCTGAGTGCAGTTGTGAGTGTAGTTGTGTGTGTTGTATGAGAGTTGTGTGTTGAGTGTAGTTGTGTGTGTAGTTGTGAGTGTAGCGGTGACTGTACTTGTGTGTGTTGTATGAGAGTTGTGTGTGCTGAGTGTAGCTGTGACTGTAGTTGTGTGTGCAGTGCGTCTGCGGCGGACTCCCGCCCGTCATGGCGGCTCTATTTCTGACGGCGACTCGTGCTGCTGAAGTGTGAAACTGACTCATGGAGGTATTTTTAGTTTCCATACGATCAGAGGAAACTCTGTACGTTCATGTTTCTGCTCTCTCACTGATTTCTACCCAGGATGCATTGCAGCGCTCGGACGTACCGGCAAGTCGCGGCTCATCTCGCCCGGCTGCTGTTGCCACGGCAACCACAGTTTGAGCGACGACGCAAACACCTGCACAGCTGATAGTGATGAGTTCCTACCTCTGCTCTGCCTCACCTGCTACAACACGGTGTGTGTCTGTGTGCAATTCACTACAATCCTCCACCAGATCACACAACGGCTGCACTCTGAGTCAGAGGATTCACGCAAAGACACAAAAAACACAAAATGGTTCCAAAAGACACGAAACCATCACAACGAGGGGCATCACATTCAAAAGACACAAAATGATGACAAAGAGACAACAGACAAGCATCAACACACGTGAAATGAGCACAACGAGACACACAGCATCCACAAACCAAACAACCACGGTCACACAAAACAACAGCAAAGAGACAAAAACTACCACAAAAAGACACAAAACTTCAAGAAAGAGACACAAAACAACTCCAGAGAGACACAAACCCTCCACAAAGAGACTCAAAATGACCAGTGACACATGAAACGACCACAACGAGATGCTGAACGACTACAAAGAGACAAAATGACTTCAAATGGACATAAAATGACCTCAGAGACACACAATCAGCGAAAACTCCAAACGAGGTAAAACGTCTTTGTTCAGGCTCCATCGTCTAGCAATTTGTCATCTTTGCTAAAACCTCAGAAACCTGCGGCCTCGTGGATGCAAAATGCTAACTGCTAGCTGCTAATTACCGGCTCCAAAGGTCTTTCTTGTGTAAGCTAATGGCTAATATAAGCACCTCGGCAGTAATCCAGCGAGCCGCCGCCACGAGCTAACCGTCAGCAGCTAACCGCTAATTATGAAGCGCAGCCTCTGCTTCACCCCGATCGACTTATCATGTTGTTTAGCCATTAGCATTTGCTAGCACGCTGCCCTAGCGTGGCGCCCGGCTCGCCCTGTGGCGCGCTGGCATTTCAAAGTGGTAATTATCACAAACTGGTTGGCAAATGCTACTTAGCCCCGGCCGGGGGTCAGAGGAATTATGGGAGAGTGAGTCCTGGGAGTCAGGCGGGGGCGTGGCCGGCCGGCCGCCGAGCACTTTGTTTTGGATAATGATAGATTTTAGCGGCAGGTCGCTTCGCCGCGCGCTCACCTCCTAACGTCTCCTCACTTCCTGTGTCCTTCATCACCTCCTCGTCCTCCCCCTCCTCCCCCTGTTTACCACAAACATCTCCAGTAAACATAATAACAGAGGGCAGCAACCTGTTGCTAGGCGACAATTACAGGAACAACAGTGACGAAGGGCAGAGACGCCGGATGACTGAGTGTTTGTGTGTTTGTCTGTGTGATGATCAACTCACAGAAAAGCAGGCTGGAGAGTAAGAAAACAAACAAACAAACAAACAAACAGCAAACCTTGGCTTCCTGTGGGGGGACCAACAAGTTTTCTTCAGCAGCTCTGAATCCTCAAACCTGTTCTTCATCTTCCAGCGTCTCCTCTGACTGGACCACCGGTCAGGAGTGCTGCAGGACTCACAGAAGAACACAATGAGACACCAAACATCCACAAAAAGACACAAAACAGCCTCAAAGACGAGCAAAACCATTTCAACAGCCTACAAAATAACCGCAGTAATGCTCGAAACACTGACAAAAATACACAAAGTAAAGACACACACATCGAGACAAAAACACGACGACGGCACAGATTCATGGCATGACCACCAACATATTCAAATTAGCAACAAACACACAGCCAGAGATGCAAAACAGATCAACACAAACAGACACAAACCAGGTTCCACAGAATGATCAAAAAAACACGAACTCATCCCAAATGACCACAAATCATCTACAGAGGCACAAAAATACACAAAAGAACTGTAAAAGGTACCGAGTTCTGTTCAAACACACACATCAGCTTCTCTGGGTTCTCCTGCCATGTTCTCTGGGTTCTCCCTCCATGTTCTCTCGGTTCTTTACCAGCCTGGAAATCCACCTGGACCCTGTGAATCCAGGAAGTGATGAGTTTGGGGGCGAAGCTTAACCTTATCCCAGAGAAGTGTTTCCTAAACTCTTGTTCCTGACGTTCCTCCTGTTGTCAATCATTTCTTCATGTCGTCAGTGAGCTCATGTGATGCATGTTTAAGTTTATTCAGCAGCTGTAGATGAAGATGAATCCAGAGGGCTGAACTATGAAGCCAGTTCAACAGATCCAGACTTTCTCTGTGTAGCCAGTTCAACAGATCCAGACTTTCTCTGTGCAGCGGCTCCACATGAACCAAAGCTCCAGCAGAGATCACAGGTATCACAAAGGTGGTTATAAACTTTCTTCATCAGTCAGACTTCCTGCTTCAGACTCTGCTCTCATTACAGGAGGCGTTAAGGCGTCACGTGACTCTTCTTCTGCACTGAATGAATCGATCACGAGCAGCTGCTTCAGTCAGCACCTTGTTTTAATGGAGAACAATGAGGTAACATCAACATGATGACGGTAAAAAGCGCCGCTACTGTAAACGGTGGAGACAGGAATGCTGGTAGAAACTGTTCAACGTGTTCATAGAGAATATTTACTGATGCAGCCGCTGGTTTCTAGCTGACAGCTGCACGTTAAAGCTAAACTTTAACTTCATACATTTAAACCTGATCTGGTGCTGAAGCTCATTCAGGTCTGACTCTGTCCCAGAATGCAGGAAGTCACTTTAACTTTTGGCCCAATCAGAGTGAATTAATGTGACTGACTGAATGTTCTCTGTGATCAATACCAGCAGAATGATCCATGTTCTGATCGGTTCTATCAGCTGCAGCAGCAGCAGAGGAAACAGACCTGACAGCAGATCAGAACCAAACATTAAAACATGTTTATGTGATTTCTGCATCAGCAACTAAATACACGTCTGGTTCCCATGGCAACGTGATGTTTACAGTGTGATGCTGTAGCTCCACGGCTTCATTCAGTGATATTAGTGACACACAGCTCAGCGTGTTAGCAGATAAACGCATTCCCTCAGCTGAGAGTCTGGATCGCTCATAAATAGCAGTCAGGAAACCGTCTGGTTAAAGGGAGATGCTCTGTCAGCCGGTTTACATCTGAAACTCTGAACAGAACCTGGACCGGGTTAGCTCCACAGCATCAGTTACCATGGA